>NC_091789.1:10114211-10417241 GCF_029378745.1 Bos indicus | reverse complement strand
AGTTATGTCTGACTCTTTGACCCTATGGACTGTGACCCACCAGGCTCCTCTATCCATGGGGATTCTTCAGGCAAGAATACTGGAGTAGATTGTGCCATTTCCTACTCCAGGGGATCTTCCCAACCCAGAGATCAAATCCGCATCTCCTGTGTCACCTGCATTGCAGGCAGATTCTTCACCCACTGAGCCACCTGGGAAGCCCCAAAGATAACTGGATGAAAATATAATTAACTGTTATCAATATGATATATTATATATGTTAAATAATATAAATTTTTAGAGAACAGTGTGTGTGATTGCTCTAGTTAGTTAATAACTAGGATAACGCTGCTGCTGCTGCTAAGTCACTTCAGTCGTGTCCGACTCTGTGCGACCCCATAGACAGCAGCCCACCAGGCTCCCCCGTCCCTGGGATTCTCCAGGCAAGAACACTGGAGTGGGTTGCCATTTCCTTCTCCAATGCATGAAAGTGAAAAGTGAAAGTGAAGTCGCTCAGTCGTGTCCGACTCTTAGCGACCCCATGGACTGCAGCCTACCAGGCTCCTCCGTCCACGGGATTTTCCAGGCAAGAGTACTGGAGTGGGGTGCCATTGCCTTCTCTGAACTAGGATAATAGGGCCATTGTAATACTGATACTTCAATTAAAATAGTGTTAGGACTATAGGTTGAAACAATATAGGTGAAAATCTATCTCCTGAATTTAATGTGATTCTAAGATAAAATAAATGGAATAAAAACTGGTACCCTAAAACGTCTCTGAAATATCTGTACCAAAAATTTCTGCATGGTACTAAACAACAGAAGCTACTTTGGAATGAGAAGACAAGTTTCCATTTGTCCTTAAGATAAGTGTTTCCACAGGTAATCTTCATAATTAATCAATGAAATCTTTCTGTCTGGAGTCCCACATATGCTCCTAATCATCTTTTGTTATTGGCCATAGGGAGTTGTTGTTTCAGGTTCCTCCCTACCTGACGTAACTTGGGTTTCAAGTTAAATGAAAGGGCAGCAAGAAGTATGATTGAGTGATTGAGAATCAAGAGTTAATAAGAAAGTTTCAAATACAGAGTCTGACTAGCATCTGGTATAAGTAAGATAAAAAGAAACTTGAAATCTCAAAACCTGTTACTCAGTCACATAACCATGTAGCCTTGAAACTCTGGGACTCCAGTGTCACAATACTTATGCTGGAAGGTCAAACACCAAATACTAGTTTGTAATTTTGCTTATGTAAATTATTACCTATACTTTGCAGCTTATTAGAAAGCTATTGAAGTTTTATGGACCTTACTTTACTTATTGGGAATGATAATAATAGTACTTAAACTACAGCAAGTATAGATTTAGATAATTTATTTGAAAACTTGCAGCACATTTGGTTCTGTCCAAAATGGCCATTGAGACATTTGATCCATGATTCATTAAATAATACAAATATTTAACTTCATTAAAGTTTTATTTACATTATTTTTATTGTCATTCCTTATGAATTTTGGGTTTCACATTTATTTTTGTTTCTCGTCATGAAGTTCAGCAGGTTAGTCTTAAGTTGATGAGCAACTGATCTAAAGATTATAACAACTTGATTTTTGGCTTTATATTCATTGTATCTGTTGTATCTGGTTATAGGAATTTTACTTTATTGGTATCATCATGAAGTTGGTGGCTGTATTTGAGTGTGACCACCAAGAACCTGGGTGATAACTTGTTAATTTGCTCTTCATCTTTTAATACTCCAATAAATCTCCAAATTTAAGGATAATGCACTGCCATTAGTTTTTTAAATCTGCTATGCCAGTTTTTATTTTTTTGGGCTCCAAAATCACTGCAGATGGCGACTGCAGCCATTAAATTAAAAGACACTTACTCCTTGGAAGGAAAGTTAGGACCAACCTAGATAGCATATTCAAAAGCAGAGACACTACGTTGCCAACAAAGGTCCATCTAGTCAAGGCTATGGTTTTTTCTGCGGTCATGTATGGATGTGAGAGTTGGACTGTGAAGAAGGCTGAGCGCCGAAGAATTTATGCTTTTGAACTGTGGTGTTGGAGAAGACTCTTGAGAGTCCCTTGGACTGCAAGGAGATCCAACCAGTCCATTCTGAAGGAGATCAGCCCTGAGATTTCTTTGGAAGGACTGATACTAAAGCTGAAACTCCAGTACTCTGGCCACCTCATGTGAAGAGTTGACTCATTGGAAAAGACTCTGATGCTGGGAGGGATTGGAGGCAGGGGGAGAAGGGGACGACAGAGGATGAGATGGCTGGATGGCATCACCGACTCAATGGACGTGAGTCTGAGTGAACTCCGGGAGTTTGTGATGGACAGGGAGGCCTGGCGTGCTGCAATTCATGGGGTCGCAAAGACTCAGACACGACCGAGCGACTGAACTGAACTGATGCCAGTTGTTCACAGCATTGTTTGTCCTGTGCTTGTTATTCACTACTCATATATAAACATTCCAAGTTTCTGGCAGAAATCTTGGAGCTTCTCTTCTTCCTCTACCTTCTCCATGACTTCCATGGATGTAATCCATCAGGTCATCAAAATAGTTTCTGTGTTCTCCACATTTTACTCAAACTTTCATTTATATCTTCCAAAGGTATAAATGGAAGTCCAAACAACACGGTTGGCCTCTTACTGGTGTCACTCTAATTGTTTTAGACTCACGTATTAGACCCAAAGAATATGTTATTCACCACAATGACTAAGAAATGTGAAATAAGCATCCTTTTACTTGTGAATTTGGTAGGAGTAATTGAATTGAATTCATATTTGCAAACTCAAAATCTATCATACACAATGAAAGGTTAATATAAAGATTTCTTTTCCATGTAAATGCAAGTATTTTCAAATATACATACATATATATGCAAGTTTCCTCATGCTTTTTCATTGTTAGTGCATAAATCAATGACACAATATAACCTAACGTGACACTATGCACAGAAAATAACTGTACTGGTGCCATCTTGAAGGTGCTATCACTGAATAATAGGGTTGTTGTTCAGTCTATCAGTCATGTCTGACTCGTTGTGACCCCATGGACTGTAGC
This sequence comes from Bos indicus, assembly GCF_029378745.1. NCBI lineage: Eukaryota > Metazoa > Chordata > Mammalia > Artiodactyla > Bovidae > Bos > Bos indicus. The sequence continues at coordinate 10,414,187 of NC_091789.1, read as the reverse complement.
ACACCAGGCTTCCCTGTACTTCACCATCTCCTGGAGCCTGCTCAAACTCATGTCCATTGACTCAGTGATGCCATCCAACTATCTCATCCTCTGTCATCCCCTTCTCCTCCTGCCTTCAATCATTCCCAGAATCAGGGTCTTTTGTAATGAGTCAGCTTTCCACATCAGGTGGCCAAAGTATTGGAGTTTCAGCTTCAGCATCAGTCTTTCCAATGAATATTCAAGACTGAGTTCCTTTGTGATTGACTGATTTGATCTCCTGGCTGTCCAAAGGACTCTCAAGAATATTCTCCAACACCACAGTTCAAAAGCATCAATTCTCCAGTGCTCAGCCTTCTTTATGGTACAACTCTTACATCCATCCACGACTACTGGTAAAACTATAGCTTTGACTATATGGACCTTTGTTGGCAAAGTAACATCTCTGGTTTTTAATACGCTGTCTAGGTTTGTCATAGCTTTTCTTCCAAGGAGCAAGCATCTTTTAATTTCATGGCTGCAGTCACCATCTGCAGTGATTTTGGAACCCAAGAATAAAGTCTCTCACTATTTCCAGTGTTTCCCCATCTATTCATCATGAAGTGATGGGACCGGATGCCATAATCTTAAGATTTTTGAATGTTGAGTTGTAAGCCAACTTTTTCACTCTCTTCTTTCACTTTCATCAAGAGGTTCTTTAGTTCTTCGCTTTCTGCCATAAGGGTGCTGTCATCTGTATATCTGAGGTTATTGATATTTTTACCAGCAATCTTGATTCCAGCTTGTGCTTCATTCAGCCCAGCATTTCACATGATGTACTCTGCATATAAGTTAAATAAGCAGGGTGACAATATACAGCCTTGATGTACTGCTTTCCCAGCTTGGAACCAGTCCATTGTTCCAGGTCCAGTTCTAACTGTTGCTTCTTGACCTGCATACAGGTTTCGCAGGAGGCAGGTAAGGTGGTCTGGTATGCCCATCTCTTTAAGACTTTTCCAGTTTGTTGTAATGCACACAGTCAAAGGCTTTGCATTATCAATGAAGCAGAAGTAGATGTTTTTCTGGAATTCTCTTGCTTTTTCTATGATCCAACAGATGTTGGCAATTTGATCTCTGGTTCCTCTGCCTTTTCTAAATCCAGCTTAAACATCTGAATGTTATCAGTTCAGGTACTGTTGAAGTAGCTTGCAGAATTTTGAGCCTTACTCTGCTAGTGTGTGAGATGAGTGCATTTGTGTGGTAGTTTGAACTTTCTTTGGCATTGCCTTTCTTTGGAATTGGAATGAAACACTGACCTTTTCATTCCTGTAATATGTACTAGACATTGTCAAAGTTGTGTGAATAAGAATTCTTTCCTTATCTTGAGCACCAGAATTGTGCATAAGAAATTGTTCTCATGTCTGGTCACTTTATACTACTCTGGAATTTCATTTCCATGCAATGATACTGAGTTTCTTTCTGATAGCATTAATAGGACTTCTTCATCATGAATATGATGGAGAGTTCTTTGAAGGACCTACAGTGGTGTTGCATTTGGTTCTTCTGTATGTCCTTTTAATCTATTCAGTTTTTCCTCTTACTTGCCCTTCAGTATCAACGTTGTGCTGGTTTTTCGTTTTCCTTCTTGAATAATCGTATTGTTATCCAAATCCTGACTAGCTTGTATATCAGGCATGTGGGTTCTTCTCTCTCACAGCCCCAGTCCTTTTACTCCTATCTATTAAATGAATGGAAATGGTAACAAAAAACATTACAATGTGCCATTGGCTTTTCTTTTTGTGAGTATATTATTTCTGCCATATTCCATTGAGAATTTTCAAATAAAGATGTCACATTGCCAAGCAACAGAAAAAAGGTTATTTATTTATGTATTTTTCTTTTGTAGCCATCTGATCAATGGTCCCTGGTTTGCTAGTAGAGGAAACCTTGCTAATGTCTTATGGATTTGACACCTGGATCGACTGGGCAGGATTAGCCAGTATGTAGGTACCAGTGGAGTGCATGGTAGTCCACATCAATAGGCAGGTAAGTGTGCGAATCACATCCACTAAAATCTCTCCAAATGAGCAAACACTTCTGGCAGTCTACCACAGTTCTAAGTATACCTCTGTAAGGTATCCATCCAAGGGAAACATCACCCATTAACCCTGGGTGACAGGGCAGTTGTAGGGAGGTTAATTAGATGCCTGTATCACCCTCATGACAGCTATTATACCTGATCACTGTGTAGTAAGAGAGCCACACTCATTCTCATTCCTCCTGATGATGATCTGTAAGTATTTACAGATCAACAATTTCAATAATTTATATCAACAGTTTCACTGCCTGTTTTACACAGCAGCTTGACCAAGCTCCTCCTTTCAAACTCTGTCCTAATTGAATGATTCAGCCATATCCAACCAAATGCCCAGTGGCAATAATACATGGGATGGATTTTTGCCTTTTTTTCTTCACGATTACAAACTCCTACCTAGATTTGTAGATTGTATTTGAAAAATAAACTTGTTGAATAAAACTGTACAACATTATATCATTAGAAGTAATTGGGTTTTTATATTTTATTTGTAAACAAAAGATAGTATGTCTTCATTTTAAAAAAAACTTGATATTTTAAAGTTATATACTATTATCTGAGGCCTAACATTGTAAGAAATAGGAATAGTTTCCTTTAAACAACAGGTAGAAAATGGAAAATATCACTGTACAATATATTTTCTCTTTAAGAGTTTTTGAGCTATATCAAAATTTGTTACTGTTATTTGCATTAAAATAAGGAAAAATATCTTTTGTGAAATCAGTTCAATTTTAGCCACTGCTGTATTTGGAAAATAAATATATGCTAGTCTCTTTCTTCCAAAACAGAGTGCATTAAGTGGCAATTACCATCCTACATACCCTTTAAGTTTAATGAGCAAGAAATCTGAGGGAATGTAAAATAACTATGCATGGTAGATGCTTGTCATTTGTGCCAACAGTGCAGAGAGATAGAGCTAGATAGATGAGAGAGAGAAAGAAAAAGGTTGTGGGGGGTGAACATTTGGCTAATATAAATCTCTCTTTATATATATTTTCTACCAACAATTTAAGTGTATGAGGCATGACTTGAAAGTAATGAGACTTGTTTTCTTGTGTGACTACTAAATAAATCTATAGACAGTTCTAAAGGATGTTTTATGTAAAAATTCTGATAGGCTTTTTTAAAGCAAGCACTTAAACAAAACAGCAATGCATGGGATGTAGAGTACCCTAGGCATGCAGTGAGAGATTCAAAGTTGAACAGATTCCCTCCTAACTGAACATATGATCTTTTATGATATTTTTGCTTTTGTGGATTTCCATTCCCTCAGTATTGAATGAAATAATCTTTAAATCTATTTCATTTGTAAAAATCACAAAACTATTTATTTTTTAGAATTATAGCTCATATTATGAAAGATGTTTAATTCAGGTACGATTTCTTCAGCCTTCAAAAAAATAATCCATCTACTCCATAGTTATGCCCCCTAATGTTTTAAGTGATAACAATGACAATTAAGTGTTTGACTATTTTAAAACATCCACTTCCTATTTGCCTAAATAGAAAGACTCAAAACTGTGCATTGTGGATGACAGGTAACAAGGTCAGATTTACCAATACATCACCAAAGTTCATATCTATGTAATTTGCTGACTGTATAAGGAGAGAAATTTTTCAATTTAAATACTTTTTAAATACAATTTAAATACTGTGACTAATCTGAAGCATATCTGAAGTTTTATCAAAAGATTTCCAAGGATTTCCAAGATTAGAGCCCAAGGATCTAGAGCTATGGCTTTCTATATTTTCATTCTGTAGATGGATCCAGTGGCAGTGGGGGAGGGAGGGAAGGAGATCTCAAATTTGAAAACAAAAACAAAAAACTATCCTCTGACAAGGGTGGTTACCTAAAAAGCAGATTCATTTTTTGTAAAGTGTTTCTAAATACTACATTTAAATTTAGCCTATGACGGATTCCCAAATGAATTACTACATTAGTAAATAAACACATGAAGTCAGAAAATATTTTACCTGCTTGATGTACATTAATATTTAAATAATTGTTTTGTCTTCCCTTGTATTTCAAATTTACCTGTGGATAACAGATCATTCATTCAGCTATTCATTCATTTACAACATTTTTCTTAACTCTCAATTTCTACTTGGAATATACAAAACCGTACAGGACACCATTTCCACCTTTATAACAAAAACAACAAAGCCAGATATCCTGCAAATTCATAATTTTCTTGATCCTCTCAGAAAGCTGTGATCACAAAACAACCAAATAACTTTAAATCTAAGGAAAGACAGGGAAGAAGACATAAGATACAAGTACTTATGTGAAGATGGATGTAGCCAGATATGGTTAAGAATTAAACAATATTTAAGTGAATACTATAGTATAGTTTTTTATATTTAATAATTTTTTAGTTTTGATAAATGTTCAGTGGTTATGTAAGAAGTTAACATGGAAGGAAACTGGGTGAATGGCACATACATAGGAACTCCATTAGATTGCAATTTTTCTGTAAGTATCTAATTAAAAAAACTTATAAATTATTGACAGACTGGTAAAAGATGACTATGGCTAGAAAGAGAATATAGAACCCTTGAGGGCACAGATATAAGGGAAATACACACTGCAATCTCTTCTCCATGGACATCACTGGACACTGAAAATATATTACTGACATTGTGAGAAAGCATCCCTCAACCTATGACATAAAGCACCCTTCTAAGTACATGTCTGAGTGAGAGGAATAGCAGCAGCAAATCCTACCCACACATATTTCTCTTATTGCACCTACGGGACAGAAACTTTAAACTGTGAGAGGGAAGGGCAACACTAACTGTCACCCTTAGAGCACTGGTGAAAAGGAACTACAGCTGGTAGAAGGGAACAAGAGAAAAAAAATGTGTTACCCTGGGAAGGGCAAGAGGATGGGCTAAGAACTATATCTGGGGAAAGGTAAGAGTGCCACACCTCCAAGACTTAGGAACACAGTTCTTGCCAGGATAAAGGATTCATTAGAACAACAGAAAATACTCCATCATCAGGTTAATCAGAGCCAAGTGATAAGTAACAGTGGAACAATGATGAAAGTGTATTAAGAGCCTGAATGAAAACTCTCCCTGAGACAGTGCAAAGGAAGATCTAAAGCTGTGGAACAGACATTGATAAAACCTCGAGGCAACCAAAAGCCACCCTAAACCAATGTATCACTTAAGGAATTTAAAGTCTGACACACCTTGTTAAGATTACCAATAGCAGCAAGAAACTCCACACTCTGCGCTACTCTTAACTAGAATGACACACATACAAACATGCTAAAAACTTAGTAAAAACAAAGACATGCCCATTTCTTGACATAAGAACTATTCACTTTAGTCTCTATTGTCTTACATAAGATGTCCAGGTTTCAACAACAGCAATAAAAATATAAAAGGTATATTAAAGAATCAATTAAAGTCCACTTACTGCCAAGAGACAAAGTGGTCAACAGAATCAGAATTAGATATGAAACAGATGTTGGAACTATTTGAAAGAATATTTAAAATAACTATGATGAAAATGTTAGGTGTTCTCATAGATAAGAGAGTCAGATGGCAAATTTCAGCAGAAAAATGCAAATTATATGAAATAATCAAGTAAAATGTTAAAAATGAAAATCACAGTAGATGTGATACACAATACCTTTGATGGGCTCATCAGTAGATTGGACACAGCTGAGGAAAGAACCAGTGAACTTGAACATACGCCCATAGAAATTATCCAAACAGAGACACAAAGACAAAAAGAGGGTGAAAATAAACATACAGAGGAGCCAAAAATTGAAGGACAACATCAAATGATCTACCATGTGAGTACTGAAATCCATAAAGGAAGAAAGAGAACAGGGAGCTAAAAAATATTTGGAGAAATATTGGATTTGCTGCTGCTATTCCTCTTATTCAGACTTGCGCTACAAGGGTTGCTTTTTCAGCAACTCACCAATCTTTGTTCTGAGTGTCCTGTGACGCCCATGAGGTCTGTAATAAGTGTGTACTCCCTCTATGCCTGTGCCCCCAGGGATTCTATATATTCTATATATTCTGAATAGCTTTTACCAATCTGTAAAAATTAATGTCACACAACAAACCACAGAGTGCAGAAGCTCAGAAAAAGCCAAGTAGAATAATTAATAACACACAAGCATGTACACATGTACACACACAAAAACACTAGACTTACATTCAAACAGGTGAAAATATAAGTCATTTAGAAATAAAGGACATGTGATATATAGAAGAAAAATGATGAGAACTAGAGAATATTGTCAGAAACCACACAACACTGTATTGAAATGATACTTAAAAAATGTTGAATTAAAAAAAAAATTCAACCCAAGTTCCATACCTAGTGAAAATGCATTTCAAAAATGAGGAAGAAATAATTTCCCTGAAAACAGAAGAGTGAATGAATGTATTCCTACATACCTACATTACAAGAAATGTTAAAGGACATTCTTTAAGCAGAAGGAATATGATACTAGGAATAAATCTGAATCTACACAAAGAATAAAGGCCACTGGAAGTTTAAAAAAATGAAAGCAAAAAGTTATTTTCGTCTTAATTCTAACTGCTTTAATTATATCTGTTTTGTGTCACTTATTCAAAGCAAAAATAATACCAAAGCACTGTGTTTTTAAAATATATGTAAAGTGAAAATTATTACAAAAATAGTACAGAAGAAAGGAGGAAAAAATTTGGAATGCATAGTTGTAAGGACCTTGCAATACACATGAAGTGGTATGTTTTTTAAAGTGGACTCTAATTAATTGAAGATATATATTTTAAACTCTAGGATAACCTTTTTTTTTAACAGAGAGAATAAGTCAATAATGCAGATAAATGGAATTACAAAAATAAAACGAAATCACAAAAGTGCTCAATTAATCCAAATGAAGGTGAAAAAGAGGAAAATATATAGAACAAATGGAAAACAGCTAGCAGGATGGTCAAGTTTAATCAAACCACATCAATAATAGCATTAAAGGTAAGTTCTCCAAATATGGGAATTAAAAGAGATTGCCATATTGGTTAAAAAAATTGAACGCCAGTCTAAATCCTGTCTATCCTGTCAATCTAAATCCTGAAAATCTATAGACGATATATAGGTACATAGACAGATTTAAAGAGAGGAACAAAACTATACACCATTCAAACACTGATCAAAAATAAAGCTGGAACATCCTTATTAATGTCAAAGTACACTTCAGAACAAATAATGTTATCATGGAAAAGAAGGACATTGTATAATAGTAAAGAGGCCCATTCTCTGAGAAGACACAGCAATTCTGTGTGTGCACTTAACAAGTTTTAAAATACATGAAGCAAAAAGTAAAAAAAAACTGAAAGGAGAAAAAGAAAAATCTACAATTAAAGTTGGAGCCATCAACATTCTTCTCTTAGTAATTGATAGACCAAGTGGAAAATCAGTCAGGATAAAGATCTGAAAAAACATTATCATCCAACTTGACCTAATAGACATTTATAGAACACTCATTCCAACAATAGCAGAAAATATTTTTTTTCAACTGCACATGTAACATTGAACAAAATAGAGCATAAATTTTTAAAAGAACAGAAATCATAGAGAGCATGCTCTCTGACGAATGAATGAAATAGAAATCAATCAATAGAAGGAAGATATCTGAAATGCCCAAATATCCTGAAAAGAAACACACTTCTAAATATAACCCATGTGTCAAAAAAGGAAGTCTCCAAGAATGTTAACAAATTACTTTGAACTAAATAAAAACAAAAGTATAACATGTCCAGACGTGTGGAATGCAATTAAAGCAGTACTAAGAAGGAAATTTATAGCATGAAATGGTTATACTGAAAGGAGTGCTAGTCCTTAAATCAGTAAACTAACCTCCCAACTTCAGAGATTAGAAACCAAAACAAAAAACATTTTTAACCCAAAGGAGGCAAAAGAAAGGAAATAATCAAGAGGAGAACTGAAATCAGTTAAACTGAAAACAAAAACAGACAAAAGCAATGAAGCCTAAAGCTAGATCCTTGGGGAAAAAAAAAAAAAAAAAAAAAAAACCTTTTTAAATTGCCTTACTTACCAAGAAAGAGACAGAGAGTACGCGTGCAAGACAGACACAAATTACCAATATCGGGACTTAATTAGGGAAGAACTTTATTACAAAACATATAAATATTTAAAGGGTAATAATATACTAAATACTGTTCTATCCCCATAAATTTGACAACATAGATGGAATGGAAAGATTCTTTAAAAGACATAATGCCAAGTTTGCATAAGTGGACATAGATGCTCTTTTAAACTTATATTTATTAAATAAATTGAATTTGTAGTCTAAAACCTTCCCACAAATAAAACTAGAGACTCAGTTGAATCCTACCAAATAATTAAGAATTAATGCCAACTGTACATGATTCTTCCAGGAAACAGAAGAGGAGAGACTATTTCCCAACTCATTTTATGAGACCAGCATTACCTTGGTAGCAAACTACTCAAAGATATTACAAGAAAAGAAAAACCACCAACTAATATCCCTAATGAACATAGATGGGAAAATCCTCAACTTAATATTAGAAAAGTAAATCTAGTAACATACACCCCTGCTATTCAACAACATCTATTAAGTACTTGCGATGCAATAAGACAAGGAAATGAAAGCACACAAGTTGAAAAGGAAAATAATTGTCTCTGTTTGCAGATGGTACAAATGTTTACACAGAAAATCCTCAGAAAGTCTACCCTAAGATACTAAAAGAAACGAGTTTAACAAGGCCAAAGGAACTAGGTCAATATGAATAAAATGCATTTCTATACATTAGCGATCAACTTAGAATTCAAAATTAATCAAGCATCATCATTAACAAAAATACCAAAAATGAAATGATTCTGTATGAATCTCATAAGATACATGCATTATCTGTATGCTTAAAACTAAGAATTTTAGCAACTGGAACTCTCATATCTGCTGGTGGGAATGCAAAATGGAACAGCTACTTTGGAAGGTAGTTTTGTAGCTTTTAATAAAGGTAATCGTATATTTGCCATATGACTCAACCCTTCCACTCCTCAGCAATTACTTAGGGGGAAATGAAAATTTTTACACAAAATTTTTATGTAATTGCATATAGCTGTTTTATTCATATTTGCCAAAAACTGGAAACAACTCAAATGTCCTTCAAACTCTGAATAGATGTCCGCATCATCAGACATCCATAAAATGGAATACGACTTAGCAATAAATAGGAATGAACTGTTGATGGGGCAACATCAGTGACTCCCATGTGCATTTCACTTAGTGAAAGAAGTCAGTCAAAAGGTGACATATTATATGATTTCATTTGTATGTCATTTTTAAAAAGGTAAACATATACTAACAGAGCACATCAGTAACAGCCATGGTCTGGCGTTGAAAGAGCAGTTAGTTACAAAGGGTTGCACAAGGAAATCTGTGAGAGAGACGGACTCTTCAGCTTTGATTGAATACTGTAAAACCTAAAGACAAAAGGAGTTGTAAACACATTTTTTCTTTAGTCATTTTCTGTACGCCCTGGCCCCACAGAGGTATCAGCAACTGATTATGGATTTTCTTACAACTACACTATGGATGGACAAATACATATATTGTGAATAGTTAGAGTCTCAGGAAGAAGTTACAATAAGCAAGACGAAAGGCTAGAATAAATCCTTTGGTGCTGAATTAGAGCCAAAGATATCAATAAGTATAGGTAGAGAGATGAGAATAGGCAGATAAGACAGATGATAAACTGAAATAAAGATAATGAACTTCGGTTACTGTGCATACACATATATCTTTGTTGTTTTAGAACCTACATTCTAGTTTGAATGAGTCAAATATACAACTATGTATTATGTCAGTAATAAATTCAGTAGAGAAAAGTGAAGCAAATATATACAGGAAATACACGGGCGTGTGTGCACTGATTTTATATATATGCATACATACATATGAATATACACACATTTGTATATATTTATGTATATGTATAATATATATACATATTTATGCTGTCTGAGAAGTTGTCTCGGATAATGGCACATTTGGGCACACAAATGAATAAAATTGGGCTTCCTGGGTATCTCAGCTGGTAAAAAATCTGTCTGCAATGCAGGAGACCCTGGTTCGATCCTTAGGTCAGGAAGGTCTCCTGGAGAAGGAATAGGCTACCCACTCCAGTATTCGTGGGCTTCCCAGGTGGCTCAGGTGGGAAACAATCTGCCTTCAGTGCAGGAGATCTGGGTTCAGTCCTTTGGTTGGGAAGATCCTCTGGAGGAAGGCATGGCAACCCACTCCAGCATTCTTCCCTAGAGAATCCCCATGGACAGAGGAGCCTGGTGGGCTACAGTCCATGGAGTTACAGAGTAGAACATGACTGAGTGGCTAACCACAGCACAACACAGCACATGAATAAAATTAGAGGAAACTTCATATAGATATTTGAGGGAAGAACATTTCTAGGATTGGGAAGAGTGAATGCAAAGTTTGCGAGGCAAAACATTCAGTTCAGTTCAGTTCAGTTCAGTTTAGTTCAGTCGCTCAGTCGTGTCTGACTCTTTGTGACCCCATGAATCGCCAGGCCTCCCTGTCCATCACCATCTCCCGGAGTTCACTCAAACTCATGTCCAGCGAGTCGGTGATGCCATCCAGCCATCTCATCCTCTGTCGTCCCCTTCTCCTCCTGCCCCCAATCCCTCCCAGCATCAGAGTCTTTTCCAATGAGTCAACTCTTCGCATGAGGTGGCCAAAGTACTGGAGTTTCAGCTTCAGCATCATTCCTTCCAAAGAAATCCCAGGGCTGATCTCCTTTAGAATGGACTGGTTGGATCTCCTTGCAGTCCAAGGGACTCTCAAGAGTCTTTTCCAACACCACAGTTCAAAAGCATCAATTCTTTGGCTCTCAGCTTTCTTCACAGTCCAACTCTCAAATCCATACATGACCACTGGAAAAACCATAGCCTTGACTAGATGGACCTTTGTTGGCAAAGTAATGTCTCTGCTTTTCAACATGCTATCTAGGTTGGTCATAACTTTTCTTCCAAGGAGTAAGCGTCTTTTAATTTCATGGCTGCAATCACCATCTGCAGTGATTTTACTGACATGTTATTGCTAATAATCTAATCTACATAGAGATCTGTGGATTTTTACCATCAGAGTCTTGTTATTTTTTTTCCCTTTTGAACAAAGCCTTTTTCAAATATTAACATTATGACAGTCCCAAACATTAATACTAATTGGTGAAAAAAACCCTAAAGCTTCATTTAAAAAGGGTAATATTTCACATTCCAATGTGTTTTATTCACTTTCAAAATTCCTTACCACATAGTTGCCTTAGATAATTATCTCTCGATCCCTTTTTACCTTTTAATTTCCAATAGAAATCCTGCAACATTTTTGAAAAAGGGTTCTTAAGCACTTTTCCAGAGCATGTCTGTACTTAAAAGGAGTCCACCTATAAAATTGTTATTGTTCTTAAAACTTACTAAAGGCTTTCCTACTAGTTACCTTTCATATACATATCATCTATCTTTTTTCCCTTGTGACTTTTATATAGGTAACAGATAATTCTCTTTCTATTTTGTAAATATATATTTTTGCCTAGACTTACAAAATGCTAGTATCAGTAATCTGGGAGTTGTGATCAAGTGTTCTTATAACTATCTTATCATTTGAGCAAACTATCAAAGAATAACCAATTCACATCCAAAAATTTGATTGAGTTTGTAAGTACATACGTGTTTAAATAGGTTGGCATTTCATAACCATCACATAAAGACAAACATGTCAGGGAGAAACTTCCAGTGTAGATCTAGCCCCATGACCACAATTTTCTACCAGTACATTATTTTTCTCTGGATGTTAGGGATAGTTATTTTTTATTATATAGAACTAGCATGTTTTTCTAGTGAAAGAGATGGTGAAGTATAGGAAAACCTAATGCGCTGCAGTCCATGGGGTCACAAAGAGTTGGACATGACTGAACAATAAGAAAGCATGTTTTTCTACTATATTTATGCATATTTCTCAGTATTTTGAAAAAGCATCAGTGAAACAAATTTTTATCAGTTCCAGTGAAAATTGATAGCTTCTGGTTGCATCCATCTTTTAAAATGTTTGGTTCATCCCTTAGATAATGAGTTGCCCTTGATCTTGAAAAAAGTTATATAATGCTGAATTCAACATGAAAATGTTGCAATCCACTTCTGCTCTTTTACTTAATGCCTTATATACTCTGCTGCTGCTGCTGCTGCTAAGTTGCTTCAGTCGTGTCTGACTCTGTGTGACCCCATAGACAGCAGCCCAGTAGGCTCCTCTGTCCCTGGCATTCTCCAGGCAAGAATACTAGAATGGGTTGCCATTTCCTTCTTCAATGCATGAAAGTGAAAAGTGAAAGGGAAGTCGTTCAGTCGTGCCCGCCTCTTAGCGACCCCATGGACTGTAGCCCACCAGGCTCCTCTGTCCATGGGATTTTCCAGGCAAGAGTACTGGAGTGGGGTGCCATTGCCTTCTCCGCTATATACTCTAGATGCACACAAAGGGTTAAATTATGTAATGCATCTGATAAAACATGGATAACCATGCTATGTGATATAATGATGAGATGTTATGGTGACATTAAAACTGTAACAATGACTATCCCCTCATCATTCTCTCCAACCAAGGATCCAGGCTAGCACTTCTTGATATGAATTATATTCCCAGTTTTTAGATCATTCTACTTTATTTTTATTACTTTTGACATCAAACAACTTTATAGAATGTTGTACCAATGGCTTCTCAGAGGACAATAGAAATCTGAAAATGAAATAAAACTTTGCATTTCACACAAAACCTTGACATCATAAATCTGAGAGGAACAGAAAAAATTCATTATAATGTTTGTCATCACATAGAAGTATTTTACTTATGATTTTACTATATATAACATTTTCTATATTTCCCTACATTTTCATATTTCATATAAAACTATCTAGTGTATAGATTTAACCATTGAGATTATAAATCCATTTTCTAAATGCTTCATTGTTGACAGGAATTTTACATAATTAAATTTCTTAAAACCCAAACAAACCTCAGGTAGTAGCTTCACTGCATGAATTAAGTGTTCTCTGGAATAAAAGACATTCTTTTTGTTTATAACACTTTTTTCCATTATCAAGAAGGCAATGTGAAAAATGCATTCGAGGGGAAAGCAATAGCATATCTTGGCACTGTGACTTAAGTAGATTTCCTATTCATTGAACAGATAAATGAAGCCAGTACAATGTGTTACAAAGAGTGTTGTTTCAACTGCTACTGTATTACTTTGTGATACCCTCCACAGGAAATAGTCTACCACTGGTAGTCATTGTCAAATCCAGTTTCCAGCTGTGACGTTGTACCCCTTCCATTCATTTAAATGGCTGTCTTTTGCTTTAGGATATTAAAAATGTCATGGAAATTGTTCTCAGGTTTCCATTTCCATGCACAGGCAGTGTTTAAAAATAAATAGACAAACCAGGGAATATTATAGGATTAACATTAGGTAAACTTAAATGCAAGTCCTAATTTCAGTTTCATAGTACACAAAATATTGCATACATTAATGGTGGAGCCTTTCTGCTTTCTGTGATTTATTTTTTGATCCTAAAATATCACTTAATCATGGATTAATTCTCTATATTCCTAATATATGCCTGGTTTTAGACAGCAGCTTAAGCAATTCCTAAAGTTGTTATTCCAAATAATATTCATTTAGCTAAATCAGTTGTCCTTCATCTATTCCTCACTCTTAGCCTTCTCTGTAGAGAAAAGTGAGGCTATCATGATTGAGTCCTTTGGTTGTTATATCATAGATCTTATACCTGCTTATAAGAGCACCCATTCCTTTCTCATTCCTTCCTTTGGAGTTTTCATTTATTCTCTCTAAGGATGACATTATGACATTTCCAGGAGGTTCCTCACCTTCAATCTCTTCCAGGCCCTACCTCTATTACTAATGTCCACTTTCATCTATATATTCAAATTATTTTCAGCTACTGCCTGGTTTCCAAGCCTTTCCCCTTCTCCTGAGGGTCTATATTCTCCAGAATCATCCCATTCGTCAAAATCAGGGACATTATTTCAGGGAATGAAACCTAGACCAGCAACTAAGACATAGCACCACCTAGTGTCTAAACTAGTGGCTGAGAAATAACGGGGGTGCGGTTCTGCACAGTTGAGCTATTTAATCAGAATGAAGCAGGTACTGGGGAACTGAAGACAAAAGCAAAGCCAGTCCAGGCTATATAAGCAATAAAGTAAGACCAGGAATATGTTTATGTTAAGAGTATTAGTGACATGACAGAGAGAAAATCAAAGGCTTAAGGAGCCACAACTGGATAAAGAGCCAGTCAGCCATAGGACAAACCAAGATTGAACAGTACAAAAATTGTAGTATGAAACCTAGTTTAAACCAGAAAAAAAGGGACTTGAAGTTGCTAATCACTAAAAAAAAGCTGTTTGGCAAATAAAAATTCTAATTATCTGAAACGAGATTCTCTTTTTGTGACGGCTCAGGGATAGGAATTTGCCGTAAGTGCACTTAAAGTCTTCTCACTCTGTGGATCTGCGATTGAAAAAAGCTGAGAGCTTTTTCTAACCTTCCTTCGTCAAAAAAAATTGCCATTTCTTCTGTGCCATTGATGTTGCAGAGGAACTCAACCTAATTCACTGGAGGGTAGAATCACTGGTACACTGAGAGGAGACAGTTAAATAGGAGGAGGCTGACTCTACAAAAGCCTACCACACAGGTCTACTGTACATATAAGTACAGTAGTGAATTATCATATGCTGAGTGGAATTATCATATGCTATTGTGTTAGACTGTATTATTCGTTCAAATTGTTCCCCGCCTCTCTGTACAAGGTCCACCACTATCTCCCTGGGGTTTGGCCTGATGGGAAGAGTATCATTCTTACTATACTGTTCTCTGGCTTATTCATGTGCCTTGCTTAGGCTAACAGAATGTGAGTGGAAGGAATATATGGCCCATCCAAGAAGAACTGATGAGACATTGAGTGGTTCTACCATTGCTCTTTTTGCTCTGCAGCAAGACATACATGCCTCAGGAAGAGGGCTGTTCCTTCAACCTGAGACTGAATGACAGGATCCTAGAGCAAGCCAAAATTTACCTATAAAGGAGATGTAAGGTGAGTAAGAAATGGAAATTTTTCTTTTGTGAGGCAGTGAAAATTTTAGGGTGCTTCTCATAGTTTAATATTGTTAGCTCTCTTACTCAACTACTCAGCTCTTCCACACTACCCATTACATTCCCTAGAATCATAGACTATCAAATCTAAAAAGATCCCCCACGGGTAATTCAACTCCAAACTGAGGCATGAATTCTATTTACGGACTTCTTAAAAGTTATGGTGTGTGTAGCATTCACCTGGGTACCTCCGGTGGCAGTGATTGCAACAATTTTTGCAGTAATAATATCACTATTGAATAGCTCTGATTCTTCACATATACTTTTCTATATGGAATATGAACCTAATCACACCTCAGTCTAGAACTGTATAGATTGTTATTTTGTGTTGAGAAGTTGGAATTGTATCCTTTTGCAGTACTTTGACTCTATAGTCTCACTCTTTTGAGATCTCTGAGACACAGGATCTACCAGCCAAAATACGGTATTAATTATCTGCATTAGTCTGGGTAAGATGTAGTGGCTGCTATGAAAACAATCTGTTAATGACTGAGGCTTAATATACATAAAATCTTATTTCTGGCTCATGCTACAGGTGAAAACAGGTCAAATCATGCCCCTGCATAGATGTCCTCCAAATTGTGACTCAGGAATCCCAGTTCCTCTCATCTTGTGATGCTGCCTTCTGCAAGATGTGTCTCCCATAATGCATGCCAAAGGGGAAGAGAGAGAGGATGAATGATGATGGAGAGGAGGTAGGCCCAGCATATATATATATATGTTCACATTTCATTGGCCAGAACCCATTCAGACACACTGAAACCAGTTTAAAGGGAAACTGAAAATTTTTGGTCTTCCTATTTATTTTCAGGAAGTGAAAATAGGATTCATGAGCATCTAGCTACTTTATAGATTTCCTAACATTTGGCTTTAATGTAGTAGATAGTGAGCTATGGTATACCACTAGTCACCTTGACCTAATTGATATTTGATAAGAACACATACATTGTAACATATTCAACAATTAGACTCAGTGGTAAAGAATAAACCTGCCATCGTAGGAGTCACAGAAGATGTGGGTTCAATCCCTAGGTTGGGAAGATCCCTTGGAGAAGGAAATGGTAACTCACTCCAGTATTCTTGCCTGGAGAGTCCCATGGAAAAGGGGGCTTCAGTCCATGGAGTCACAAAGAGTTGGACATGACTGAGTGACTAACATGCACACAAATGTACTTATGTCCAGTTAATATTTCTATATCTAATAAATGGCAAAATGTATGAGACTCTATTATGTAATTATTTAAACACTAACATGCTATGTCTGCAACCTTCTTCTAATCCAACAGGTTAGTAATTAAGAATAAGTAGCCCAATTCACTGATGGAAAATAACATCACAGAAAGAGTCCATATTTTGCTCCTTCATATCCTCACATACAAAAACATTAGCAGTAATACCTGTCCCCATCTTGTCAATGGATTTGCCAGCATGGGAAGACTTCTACAGTTGTCTTGTAAATAGGAGCTATTTTCAACTCAAATATTAATTAATTCATACAGATACTTAATAGTGCTTTCTATGTATCTGAAGTTCTAATAGTATCTGGAGAGACAAAAAAGGCCAAGATATAGTCTCTGCTCTCTAGGGACTCATTGTACTGAAACCAAGGAAAGAGATTGAAATAAATAACTAAGATTAAATATATTCAGTCAGCAAAAGTGATGCTGTAGGATACTCGAAAACCCATCTCAACCTAAACATAGTAGCAAAAGTCTGAGAAGCAACTTCAAATTAATCAAAATTCTGAAAACTAATTTACATAAATCAGGTGAATGCTTTTAGTTCCATTCAGTCACCCACTCATGTCCGATTCTTTGTGACCCCATGGACTGCAGCACGCCAGGCTTCTCTGTCCATCAGCATATCCCAGAGCATACTCAAACTCATGTCCATCGAGTCGGTGATGCCATCCAACCATCTCATCCTCTGTCGTCCCCTTCTCCTCCTGCCCCCAATCCCTCCCAGCATCAGGGTCTTTTCCAATGAGTCAACTCTTCACATGAGGTGGCCAAAGTATTGGAGCTTCAGCTTCAGCATCAGGCCTTCCAATGAATATTCAGAACTTACTTCGTGTAAGACTGACTGGTTGGATTTCCTTGCAGTCCAAGGGACTCTCAAGAGTCTTCTCCAAGACCACAGTTCAAAAACATTAATTCCTTGGCATTCAGCTTTCTTTAAAGTCCAACTCTCACATCCATACATGACTACTGGAAAAACCACAGCTTTGACTAGATAGACTTTTAATGGTAAAGTAATGTCTCTCCTTTTTAATATGATGTCTAGGTGGATCATAGCTTTTCTTCCAAGGGGAAAGGGTCTTTCAATTTCATGCTGAAGTACCACCTACAGTGATTTTCAGTTCAGTTCAGTTCAGTTGCTCAGTTGTGTCCGACTTTGCGACCCCATGAATCACAGCATGCCAGGCCTCCCTGTCCATCACCAACTCCCGGAGCTCAATCAAACTCGTGACCATTGAGTCAGTGATGCCATCCAGCCATCTCATCCTCTGTCAATCCCTTTGCCTCCTGGCCCCAATCCCTCCCAGCATCAGGGTCTTTTCCAATGAGTCAACTCTTCACATGAGGTGGCCAAAGTATTGGAGTTTCAGCTTCAGCATCAGTCCTTCCAATGAACACCCAGGACTGATCTCCTTTAGGAAAGACTGGTTGGATCTCCTTGCAGTCCAAGGGACTCTCAAGAGTCTTCTCCAACACCACAGTTCAAAAGCATCAATTCTTCGGTGCTCAGCCTTCTTCACAGTCCAACTCTCACATCCATACATGACCACTGGAAAAACCATAGCCTTGACTAGACGAATCTTTGTTGGCAAAGTAATATCTCTGCTTTTCAATATGCTATTTAGGTTGGTCATAACTTTTCTTCCAAGGAGCAAGCATCTTTTAATTTCATGGCTGCAGTCGCCATCTGCAGTGATTTTGGAGCCCCCCAAAATAAAGTCTGACACCGTTTCCACTCTTTCCCCATCTATTTGCCATGAAGTGATGGGACCAGATGCCATGATCTTCATTTTCTGAATGTTGAGCTTTAAGCAAACTTTTTCACTCTCCTCTTTCACTTTCATCAAGAGGCTCTTTAGTTCCTCTTCACTTTCTGCCATAAGGGTGGTGCCATCTGCATATCTGAGGTTATTGTTATTTCTCCCGGCAATCTTGATTCCAGCTTTGGCTTCTTCCAGCCCAACATTTCTCATGATGTATTCTGCATAGAAGTTAAACAAGCAGGGTGACAGTATGCAGCCTTGACATACTCCTTTTCCTTTTTGGAACCAGTCTGTTGTTCCATGTCCAGTTCTAACTGTTGCTTCCTGACCTGTATACAGATTTCTCGAGGCAGGTCAGGTGGTCTTTTATTCCCATCTCTTTGAGAACTTTCCAGAGTTTGTTGTGGTCCACAAAGTCAAAGGCTTTGACATAGTCAATAAAGCAGAAGTAGATGCTTTTCTGGAACTCTCTTCCTTTTTTGATGATCCAATGTATGTTGGCGATTTGATTCTGGTTCCTTTGCCTTTTCCAAATCCAACTTGAATATCTGAAAGTTCACGGTTCACGTATTGCTGAAGCCTGGCTTGGAGGATTTTGAGCATTACTTTGCTGGCATATGAGATGAGTGCAATTGTGCAGTAGGTTGAGCATTTTTTGGCATTGCCTTTCTTTGGGATTGGAATGAAAACTGACCTTTACCAGTCCTGTGGCCACTGTTGAGTTTTCCAAATTTGCTGGCATATTGAATGCAGCACTTTCACAGCATCATCTTTTAGGATTTGAAATAGCTCAACTGGAATTCTATCACCTACACTAACTCTGTTCGTAGTGATGCTTCCTAAGGCCCACTTGACTTTGCATTCCAGAATGTCTGGCTCTAGGTGAGTGATCACACCATCATGGTTATCTGGGTCATGAAGATCTTTTTAGTATAGTTCTTCTGTGTATTCTTGCCACCTCTTCTTAATATCTTCTGCTTCTGTTAGGTCCATAGAGTTTCTGTCCTTTATTGTGCCCATCTTTGCATGAAATGTTCCCTTGGTATCTTTAATTTTCTTGGAGAGATCTCTAGTCTTTCCAATTTCATTGTTTTCCTCTATTTCTTTGCATTGATCACATAGGAAGACTTTTTTTTATCTCTCCTTGCTATTCTTTGGAACTCTGCATTCGAATGGGTATATCTTTCCTTTCACTTCTCCTCTTTCTCAGCTATTTGTAAGGCCTCCCCAGACAACTGTTTTGCCTTTTTGCATTTCTTTTTTGGGGGGATGTTCTTGATCACTGCCTCCTGCACAACTTCATGAACGTCTGTCCATAGTTCTTCAGGCACCTGTCTATCAGGTCTAATCCCTTGAATCTATTTGTCATTTCTACTGTATATTCATAAGGGATTTGATTTAGGTCATACCTGAAATGTCCAGTGGTTTCCCCTTCTTTCTTCACTTAAAGTCTGAATTTGGCAATAAGGAGTTCATGATCTGAGCCACAGTCAGCTCCTGGTCTTGTTTCTGCTACTGTGTAGAGCTTCTCCAACTTTGTCTACAAAGAATATAATCATTCTGATTTCAGTATTGAGCATCTGGTGATGTCCATGAGTAGAGTCTTCTCTTGTGTTGTTGGAAAAGTGTGTTTTCTATGACCAGTACTTTGTCTTGGTAAATCTCTGTTAGTTTTTGCCCTGCTTCATTCTGTACTCCAAGGCCAAACTTCCTGTTACTCAAGGTATCTCTTGATTTCCTGCTTTTGCATTCCAGTCCCCTATAATGAAAAGGACATCTTTTATGGTTATTAGTTCTAGAAGGTCTTGCAGGTCATCATAGTACTGTTCAACTTCAGCTTCTTGAGCATTACTGGTTGGGGCATAGACTAGGATTACTGCAATATTGAATGGTTTGCCTTGGAAACAAACGGAGATCATTTTGTCTTTTTTGAGACTGCATCCAAGTACTGCACTTCAGACTCTTTAGTTTACTCTGAGGGCTTCTACATTTCTCCTAAGGGATTCTTGCCCACAGTAGTAGATATAATGGTCTTCTGAGTTAAATTCACCCGTTCCAGTCCATTTTATTTTGCTGATTCTTAAAATGTCGATGTTCACTCTTGCCATCTCCTGTTTGACCACTTCCAATTTACCTTGATTCATGGACCTAACATTCCAGGTTCCTATGCAATATTGTTCTTTACAGCATTGACTTTACTTCCATCACCAGTCCCATCCACAGCTGAGTGTTGTTTTTGCTTTGGCTCTATCTCTTCATTCTTTCTGGAGTAATTTCTCCACTGTTCTCCAGTAGCACATTTGGCAGCTACTGACCTCGGGAGTTCATCTTTCAGTGTCATATCCTTTTGCCTTTTCATACTGTTCATGGGGTTCTCAAGGCCAGAATACTGAAGTGGTTTGCCATTCCCTTCTCCAGTGGACCACATTTTGTCAGAACTCTCCACCATGACATGTCCCAAGATGGATGTGTGAATGCTTTAGTTGAGTTAAAAAAAATCTTGAATATTTATAAGAAAGATTTACATTTCTATTTATTCTGACTGCACCCCTTTGCTCCTAGCAGCTTTGAAGACAACATCCCACGTTACCAGTTTAGATTCCTATTATCACACAGCACAAAATGGACTTTATTCTCAAAAATTTGTGGTTTCATATTTTGACATGTCTGTAGCTCTCTCAAGGACTAAATTTTAAAACTTGCCTATCTTTTAGCTAACTAAGAACCTTCCCAGGATATGTGTGTGCAAGTCACTTCAGTTGTGCCTGACTCTTTGGGACCCTATGGACTGTAGTTAGTGAGGCTCCTCTGTTCAAGGGATTCTTCAGGCAAGAACACTGGAGTGGGTTGCCATGCCCTCTTCCAGGGGCTCTTTCCAACCCAGGGATTGAACTCACATTTCTTATGTTTCCTGCATTGCCAGGCGGGCTCTTTGTCACTAGTGCCATCTGGGAAGTCCAGGATGGAGGCAGTTATACAAGGGGGCATTTGTCAAAAACATTTCAATTGCCTGAGCCACAGACACCAGTGGTAAAGTATAATGGCTGGGGCAATCAGAAAACAAACCAAAAGGCTTGGGAAAAAAGAACAGAGAATGAGATAAAAATCTAGAAGGTAACACTCATGAACATGAGGGCTGGGCACATGCTCAAAGTAAACCTAAGAAACACCTAAGCTCTCAACTCTGGATGATCTTTAGGGTCAGCACAAGCAGGAAGTGAAGGCTAAAGCAGAGGTTTCTTTTTTCAGTTTTATTAAGATAAAATTGACATACAAAATTGTGCAAATTTAAGATGTACAATGTATGTCCATACTTAAATGATGGAGTTTTAAATTGCCTGATTGAGAACTGAAGCATTACTAACCATATAATGTATGGTTACATTTATATGAATTGTCCAGAAGAGGCAAATCCATAAAGATAGAATGGAGATTACCAGAGGTGTGAGGAAAGGAGAATGGGGAATGAGTACTTCATGGCTACTGGATTTCTTTTTGTAAGTACAAAAAGTTCTAGAATTAGGTACTGGCAATGGTTGTATAATATTGTGAGTGTACTTAAAACCACTGAAATATACATTTTAAATTGGTGAAAACAGTGAATTTTATCTCAATAGAAAGATACACTATAGTATGTAATATTCAGATATACTCACACAGTACCACAGCAGCCCAGAGAAAGCCATCTAACTCATGTTTAGTGGTTAGGTTAATTGAGATTGACTTATCCAGATAGCTGCTTACTAGTCATGAAATGGTGATAACTGAGTCTGTGTATAAGGAAGAATCTCTCCACAAAATCTGAGCTTTTTATAGAAACCTATAATTATTATAATTGGAATAGTCCTATAACATTTTCTTAAAGAACCAGATAGTAAATATTTCAGACCATATGTCATAGTAGCAACTGCTCATCTCTGTTGTTGCATTCCATAACCAGCCATAGGCAATATGTAAATAGTCATGATGCTATTCCAATAAAATTTTATTTACAAAAACAGGGCTAAAGGCCATTGTTTCCTGACCTTTGACAAAGAATAGCTATCCAGTAACTATTGACATAATTTTCTGAACACTGGTCAGAAGTCACATAATTATGGACAGGTTTTTATGACCATATTTTATATTTTGAAACCAAAGAGATGCTGTATCTAAAGTGATATGTCAATAGCTAGTTCTATAATTTAACTTCTTACCCCAGATATTTCCTATTCTACTTTTCCATGGTACCTGTGGTCGATGATCTCTAAGGTCCTGGTGTTCCTTGCATCCAGAAATTTTCAACTTGTCAAATTTTCTTTCCTTTGATGTTGGCTGGACTTATTGAATATCTTGTAATAAAAACCATAGGGCAGAAGCAATGAGATGTCACTTCTGAGACTGGGTTAGGAATGGTCTATAGCTTCAGACTTCCTCTCTGTCTATCTCTCTCTCCTTCACTCTGTCTCTCTCAGAAGCAAGCTGCCATGTGGTGTGGAGCTATTTAAAAACTGGTAAGGAATTGATATCTCTGGTCAACTGAGTGTAAGGACCTGAGGCCTCCCGATAGCTGCATGAGGGATCCCCTACTCCAAACACCCTGGTTGAACTCTCAGATAATTGCAGCCACAGAAAATGCCCTGAATAAAGCTTTGTCAGGGGCCCCAAGTTGCATGAACCAGCTAAGCTATGCCTAAGTCCCCAAAAACCTGAGAGATAATAAATGTTGTTTTAAGCCACTAAATTTTGGAGTATTTTTGTTATGGAGCAACATATATTGAATACAGAGTCATTTACTTACTCCTTTTTCTTATGTTGAATCTTTAACTTAAATGTGTGTTCTCAGAGTTATATTTTTATAACTAGGAATCAAATGAATTGAAGAAATGCCAGGAATTGGTGATGGACAGGGAGGCCTGGAGTGCTGCGGTTCATGGGGTTGCAAAGAGTCGGACACGACTGAGTGACTGAACTGAACTGAACTAGACAGATAAACTCAAGTGTAAATGCATAGATTAGACAGACCATGTATATGAAAAAAAAAAAAAGCCCATCTTAAGCTATGACTTAAAACTTCAAATTCCAGTGTTATAAATCTTTGAGTTAAGATTGTATTAGCATCATTAGGAACTTATCATGGGAATGATAATCAGTGAGTCTTTGGTCTAAAAATGTATATTCCTTCTCACTTGAAGGACATTTGTATTGTATAACAAATCAGAAAGAGACATGATTGAAAGCTATGACCTTATGCCAGGAAACAATGCAGAAATTTGCACTAAACATGCCTTTATACTCTTGGATGAAATGATGCTCTCTTCCTTTATATCTATTTTTCACTGACTCACTTTGAAGGGTTTATTTACATGATTTAAACTTTTCTCTGAATAAGATAGATATAATTTCAGGCTGACATTTGCTAAATTAAATATGCCCATCATTTGCCTTTATCTTTTTGATATATGTATAGCAAAACTCTTAAAATGTGTTCATTCAGTCATTTCTGTCAATTATTCATTGTTAATTTGTAGAGCAGTTTTTTTTTATTATTTCCTCCCTTTTATCTATATAATTGTTCATAAGAGAGGATGGTAAAACTTTTGAGTTAATCTGGGGTAGCCTATGTAACTGTAGTCTTCTTTATATTTCAAACACATCAAAAGAATTTCATTATTAAGTATATTTACTGGAGATAGAGCTCTCTCTTTCTCTCTTCAGACACACACACACACACACACACACACAAAATTCTTTTCTTCTAAAATGCTAGGACAGTTCTGTTTATCTAAATGAATAAATATTATGCTTACTTTTTGTATGTTTTGGGTAATAAGTACCCTCATTTGGTTTAATCCTCTTTGTATGTGAGAAATGATCACAACTGAGGAAAAATATGGCCTTTATGAGTCTCTGAGGTTATACTGAGTTGGCCAAAAAGTTTGTGTTTGTGTCTTTCTATAACATCCTATGTAAAAACCTGAATGAACTTTTTGGCCAATCCAAAAGAAGATTATATATGATGGGTGCAAAACTATCTTCCACCTTAGCTGTGGTACATGAAATCAGACATAGGAAAATAAGAAGTGTGTCTTTGAGGACTACTGGATGCCTATGTACAGTCAGTATCAAATGCTGTTTAGTAGCTAAGTCATGTCCCACTTTTCTTGTCACCCCATGGACTTTAGCCCACCAGGCTCCTCTGTCCATGGAATTCTCCAAGCAAGAATACTGGAGTGGGTTGCCATGCCTTCCTTCAGGGGATCTTCCCAACCCAGTGATTGAACCCAATCTCCTACATTGGCAGGTAGATTCTTTACTGCTGAGCCACCACGGAAGCCTCTTTCAGTCTTGAATAGAGGTTATCAGATTCAGGGCCTAGGTAGGGAACAAGTGTCCTGATATAATGTTGAAATGATGTAGAGATAGAAAAGTTGAATCCACTGCTGTGAAAAAAAGCAGTAAGTACTGTAGAAAACAAGTGACAAGAAGGCCTAAATAAATCTGGAGACTATATTTGAATTCCATTGTTTTTTTACACTTTTTGTCGAGTCATCAAGCTGCATTATATTTACCTAAAGCACAAGAGAGACAGCTGTTCACTCACTTATTCATTCCTTCAGAGAAAACATGAATCCAATACCCATTATCTTCTACTCACTCTACTGGATAATGAGGATACAGATATGAATAAGAAGCTATCACTGGAAAATAATATTTATATTTTCTGATTACTTGATATAGTATTCATTTAGCATAAATTCATTCAAAATTATTTATTGCACATGTATTGTATTCCATTTATTATGTCAAGAGCTACAAACACTTTGGTGAGCGAAAATGAATATGACCCCAGCTTTTATGTTTTGTATCATGAAACAGCATATATATATATATATATATATATATAACAAAGTATTATAGTAATGAATGTATAAATATAAACGGGATTTGGAACCAGTATTAGGAAAAAATCTCATAGAAAATTATTTAATTGGGAATATAAAGCATGAGTGGAACTGAAACAGAAAATTAAAATTAAAGGTAGTTCATAACCTGTTTTTTTCCTCATATTCATATGTAGAAGCCCTAAACTTCAAAACTTCAGGATATGAGTGGTTGGAGATGGGGCCTTTAAAGATATGATTAAATTAAAATGAGCCCTCCTCCCCAGATTGTGCCCTAATCCAGCCCAATTGGTGTTTTTTTTTAAACTTTTTATTTTGTTGGAGTATAGCTATTTAACAATGTTTGTGATATTTTCAGGTGAACAGTGAAGGGACTCAGCGTTACATATACATATATCCATTCTCCCCCAAACTCCCCTCCCATCCAGGATGGCACATAACATTCAGCAGAGTTCTCTGTGCTATACAATAGGTCCTTTTTGGTTGTATGCTTAGTCGATCAGTCGAGTCTGACTCTGCGACCCCATGGACTGTAGCTTGCCAAGTTCCTCTGTCCATTGGGATTCTCCAGGCAAGAATACTCGAGTGTGTTGCCATGCCCTCCTCCAGGGGATCTTCCCAATCCAGGGGTCAAATGCAGGTCTCCCACATTGCAGGTGGATTCTTTACCATCTGAGCCACCAGGGAAGCCCAAGAATACTGCAATGGGTTGCCTATCCCTTCTCCAGGGGAACTTCCCACCCAGAAATCAAATTGGGTTCTCCTGCATTGCAGGCAGATTCTTTCCCAGCTGAGTGACTTTAAATATGGCAGTGTATACATGGTGCTGTTCTTATAAGAAAAGGAGATTAAAAAACATGAGAGACACCAGGGAAGTGTGTTCACAAAGGAAAGACCATATGAGGACATAATGAAAAGGTAGTCATCCACAAGCCAAGGAGAAGAGTCTCAGGGGGAATCATATTTGCAGACACCTTGATTTCTTAAACCTCCAGGCTCCAGAATTGTGAGAAATAAATTTCTGTTTTTTAAGCTACCCAGTCTGTGGTATTTTGTTATGGCAACTCAAGCAAACTAATATAGACCCTATGACAGAAAACACAGAAAATGTGACAAATTAGAAGAAGACAAGAAAACTTAGTCAAACAGAGTTACATAGATGAATCTGTGGAATAAATAAGTGGCTGCACTATGTAGGGCTTTACAGGCCACATTAAGGATTTTGGTTTTCCTGTCAGAGTAATTTAGAAACCACTGAGAGTTCTAAGCAAGTGTTTGTATACCTGTTAGGATGCTTTTTGGAGAAGGAAATGGCAACCCATTCCAGTATTCTTGCCTGGGAAATCCCATGGACAGAGGAGCCTGGACAGCTACTGTCAATGGGGTCACAAAAGAGTCAGACACGACTAAGTCATTAAACAAGAAAACAACAAATATTTAAGTAAATGTAATATTTAAGTGGGCTTCCCAGGTGGCGTTAGTGGTAGGGAAACCACTTGCCAAGGCAGGAGATGTAAGAGAAAGATGCAGTTCCATCCCTAAGTCAGGAAGATCCCCTGGAGTAGGAAATGGCACAATCCACTCCAGTATTCTTGCCTGGAGAATTCCATGGACAGAGGAGCCTGGTGGGGTACAGTCCACAGGGTCGCAAAGAGTCAGTCACAACTGAAGCAACTTAGCACAGGATGCTTTTAGCTATAACTAGCAGGAACTCCAAGCAATGTACATTAAGCTGTAAATATATTTAGCCATAAGAAATCAAGAGATAGAGGGATTTCAGAGTTAGTATAGAGAATCCTTTGGCTTTTCACCCCTCCTATGTTTGTTGTCTTATCCTCCTAGATTAAACCCTCCAATTGTCCTAAATTACTGATATAACTCTAGGTAGCATTTGATACTGTCAATATTTGAAGGAAGAACAATAACCATTCTTGTCTCAGAATCGTTTGCAAGAGTGAGTAAAACATTCTCAGAAGATGCTCAGTGTATTCATTCTCTCATATTTCATTTGCACAGAACTGCCTCACATTTCCATTCCTAAAAGAGTTACTTAACCAGGGAAATACAACTGTGATAACTGAGTTAGTGTAATCAAGATTCATCCACTCTTTGTGAAAAGAGGCCAAGCCTTCTCTGAAGAAAATGATCTCTTATAGAAGGGTGGATGATGTTGGGATCCATCTAGGAAGGAAGAAAGAATGGCTTCTGGTTAGTAAAATCTATCCAAGGCTTTCTATAGTGCCTGTCCAAGGATTATATGATTACATTCGTGTTTTGAAATATCTGCCTGGCTGCAGCACAGAAAATTGTGTGAAGGTGGATGGGAGGGAACAGAATAGAAAGCAATTAGACCATTTATTTAACTATTACAGTATTCTTGGCTAGAGAAGATGGTATATTGGACCAGAATGGTGGGCATGAAGGAGAGTGAATGTATAAAGTCAGTTGAATTTGATGATGGACTAAGTTTGGGATATGACTGAATGGGAGGTATTAAGGATGATTCCTAGTTTTCTGGTCTGTACAACTGGATGGAACACTGAAAGAACAGATTTAGTGAGGAAAATAATGAGTTTTACCTTGGTCATGTTGAGTTTGAGCTTCCATTGAGCTAGTCAATTGGATGTACCAGGCAGATGATTGGATATATGAGTCTTAAGCTCATACTGGGGATATAAACCTGGAAAATATATAAAATTATTTATATATATGGATGGACAGGTGAATAAATGAGTGTTGAACTCAGATGGGAAATTGGAATTCTCTGGTATCAAATAATCAAAAAAAGATTAGGAATTTTGTAAAGAAGATTGTGAAGAAGCAGTCAAATCTATAGGAGAAAAATAGAAATAAATAAATAAAAATGGAAAGACATGATGTCAAGAAAGACAAAGGAGTTTTTTGAGACATAGGGCATAGCTGAAGAAAATATTCCAAGTTATACTAAGAATACAGAGAAATTTGATGCTTATGAAGTGCCATTTCATAAGAGTGCAGTAAAAGGTTTTTGAAAGTAGAAGAGTGCAGAGCTTGGGCAGAGATGTACAGTGCATGTTAGGTATGAAAGTGCAATAGAGGATTTATTTTTTTTTGGTTGATAACACATTAAACACTGAGAACAAGAAAGTGTAGCAGAAAGATTGGATGTACTGCTGCAAACTTATAAAATTTTTACCTCTTCATACACACACAAAAGAAAATTTTAGTATACTTATTTAAGTGAGGGGTTAAGCAGTTAGTTTTCAGTAAACAACCTCTACTGCCACAATCTAATTTCTTTCAGGTTTAAGGTTGTTCAAATAAGTATACATGAGTTTCAATTATGTTTTCCACTGAACAGATATAATATATAGAAGTTAGGTGTTTTATTCAGGAGATCGTTAATTGTAAATGTTAAGAAGTCTTGAATTATGTGGTTGAATTATTAAGGTGCTTAGTCATTCTTTGATTTCTGTTATGAAATAATACTTAGCCTTCATTGAAAAACTTCAACCCAAAGAAAACTCAAGTTACATGTTGAAAACATAAAACATTGATTTGGAAAAGCTGGATTTTTTTTTTTTAATTTGCTTTGCTTAAAGATAAATATTTATGTAACACATTTGTACAAAAACCTCAGTTAAACTTGAAATGTGCTTCCCATTTCTGAAGTTATAGTATTAAACTATTTTACTAAACAAATATTTATTAAGCATCTACCCTTGTGGCTCAGCTGGTAAAGAATCTGCCCGCAATGCTGGAGACTTGGGTTCCATCCCTGGTTTGGGAAGATCCCATGGAGAAGGGAAAGGCTACCTACTCCAATATTCTGTCCTGGAGAATTCCATGGACTGTATAGTTCATGGAGTCGCAAAGAGTTGGACAAGACTCAGTGACTTTCACTTTCACCTTCACCATATGAAAAACACTTTTCTATGATTGCAAATAAAATCACAATATAGTCTATGTCCACAAGTAGAACATTTGAAAAGTCATATCTATACATAAACTGTTACTTATACATATACTGTTACAAGAAGTTGTTATGATGAAATAAGATGAAATAAATTGCCCATTTACACAAACATTTATATTTTACCTCATGCCATATATAATTTGGCATGAAAGCAGTGACAGAATTTATATTCTTGGGCTCCAAAATCACTGCAGATGGTGACTGCAACAATGAAATGAAAAGACGCTTGCTCCTTGAAAGAAAAGCTATGACAAACCTAGACAGCCTATTGAAAAACAGAGATGTTACTTTGCCGACAAAGGTCTGTAGAGTCAAAGCTATGGTTTTTACAGTAGTCATATATGGATGTGAGACTTGTACCATAAAGATGGCTGAGTGCAGAAGAATTGATGCTTTTGAACTGTTGTGTTGGAGAAGACTTGAGAGTCCCTTGGACTGCAAAGTGATCAAACCAGTCAATCCTAAAGGAAATAAATCCTGAATATTCATTAGAAGGACTGAAGCTGAAGCTGAAGCTCCAATACTTTGGACACCTGATGTGAAGAACTGACTCATCTGAAAAGACCCTGATGCTGGGAAAGATTGAAGGCGGGAGGAGAAGGGGACAACAGAGGATGAAATGGTTGGGCAGCATCACTGACTCAATGGATATGAGTTTGAACAAGCTCTGGAAGATGGTGAAGGACAGGGAAGTCTGGTGTGCTGCTGTTCAGGGAGTCACAAAGAGTCGGACATGACTCAGCAACTGAACAACAGCAACATATATAATTTATTTCATGGAGAGGAGAATTTGAATTTGAATTATTCTCTGTGATAGTTTTAGTCATCACTAGTTAGCACCAAGCTGTTTACGTATCAGTCAACAAATATGTATTAAAAGACTCTAAGTCTCTGAATCTCTTCCTCTATGCTATGCTATGCTAAGTCACTTCAGTCGTGTCCGACTCTGTGTGACCCCAGAGATGGCAGCACACCAGGCTCCCCCATCCCTGGGATTCTCCAGGCAAGAACACTGGAGTGGGTTGCCATTTCCTTTCCCAATGCATGAAAGTGAAAAGAGAAAGTGAAGTCGCTCAGTTGTGTCCGACTCCTAGCGAGCCCATGGACTGCAGCCCACCTGGCTCATCCATCCATGGGATTTTTCCAGGCAAGTGTACTGGAGCGGGGTGCCATTGCCTTCTCTGAAATCTCTTCCTCTACCTTAAACCAAAGAAGGTCAGGCATTTCCAACTCACTCCTAGGCCATCTTTTGATCCCGTCAAACAAACAAACAGCTAGAGCCCTTTCTAACTCCTGGAGTTGCAGCATTCAATGCTTAGTGATCCCATATCAACAAATTCAACCTGATCCAATTTATGTTCCTTCCAACCCTGTCCTACATCTCCAGTGTGGGATATCCATTGCCACACATGTTCCTGGATTTCTTTCTGCAAATATTAGAAAATTCAAGTACCTCTTTTGAAGTATCACACCTCCTCAAGGGTCACACTATGTTCCTAACCATTAGGGACCTTCTGGGACTTGAGTCTAATTATAAAGCAAAGAGGGATGGTTGGGGTAGATCCTGAGGAGAACCAGTATTGTCTTGCATGACAACTGTCTTAGAAGAGGCCATTACTATTTCCCTAGGCAATGCAGGTTTAACCCTGCATTCTACTTCCTCAGAGGGAAAGGCCATACCACTGTGGGTTGGGAAGCCACTACCCCTGGGGCTGGAGATGCCACTGCCATTTTGGATTGAGAGGATAGTTTCACCAGCAAAGAAGACTCATCAGAATTTAGGGACTCAGTGTCCCCAGTTCCATCAAGGTCTTCCCACATGTCCCCATTTCAATTAATAGGGTCTCATTCTTTCCCCGGAAAAGGCAATGGCACCCCACACCAGTACTTTTGCCTAGAAAAAACCATGGACGGAGGAGCCTGGTAGGCTGCAGTCCATGGGGTCGCACAGAGTTGGACACGACTGAGTGACTTAGCAGCAACATTCTTTCCCAATCAATATTTTCACCTTAACAGTAGACACTTTACAGGACTGAGTTCAGCTTGCACTTAACTCAATCACAGGATGGGTTTTTGCATTTCATCTTCAGCAATTTCAGCTCAGCAAGCTATAGAAGATAAGGGTCTTCTTCAGGGCACACACAGATGCTATTAGCTCATTTATTCAGTATTTGAGCTGGGAATTAGAATCCCTGAGCTCATTCTTTTCCTTCACCACTTTGTCCAGAGACATTAGGAGCAAACAACCAATGTCATTATATTACTTGTTTTATCAAAAATATTCAAAAGTACCATTTATAGAGTCACTTAGGTCTTTGCTTTTTCATTGATTAGGAGTATCCAATGAAGATAACTTGTGAATTTATGAACAGTGCACTCCATGGACTGTCAATGTTCTCTTTTCTATTGGAAATAGACTCGTTAGTGTTTTTCAGTCTAATCAGATTAGAGATCCAATTCCAGAAACCCCAGAGACAAATCAGAAAACTCATCCTTAAAATTATCTTCCAGAACCAGTTTTGGTACCCAAATCTGTTTTTTCAGGGTTCTCCAGAAGAACAGAAACAGTAGGATATATAATGTATACAATTGATCTTTGAACAGCAGAGCTTTGAACTGCACAGATCCAATATACATGGATTTTTTTTTTCAACAGTAAATACAGTACTATCCGATCTATGGTTAATTGAATCTGTGGATGTGAAAGTGTGGCTACAGAGGGCTGACTATGGGACCTGAATATCTGCAGATTTTGATATCCATGGTTGGTCCTGGAACCAATACCCATGGAGGGGATTTATGCACATAAACCATTATTTATGTATATTAATCACGTTCAAGTCCTCAACAGATTTTGATACCAACATTCATTGTGCTCAGTGGCTCAGTTGTGTCTGACTGTTTGTGACCCCATGGACTGCAGCCTGCCAGGCTCCTCTGTCCATGGGGATTCTCCAGGCAAGAATACTGGAGTGGGCTGCCATTCCCTTTCACATTCATTGCTGAGGGCAATTTTCTTTATTCAGTCTACTGATTCAAATGCCAACTCTTCCAGGAACATCTTCATGGACACACTGAGCAGTTAAGTTCTATTAGCTTTTTAGGAATCCCTTAGTCCAGGCAAGTTGATGCATGAAATTAACTACCTTCTTCTACTCTCTGCCTGGGATCTATATCATCAGCAACCTGGTTCTTAGGCCTTTGGACTAGGACTGAATTAAACCACTGGCTTTTCTGGGTCTCCAGATTGCAGGTGACAGATCGCAGGATTTCTCAAACTCCCTAATTGTGTGAGCCAATTCCTCATAATAAATCTCCTTTGATATCTTATTGTTTCTGTTTCTCTAGAAAACCCTGACTAATATATTGATCGTTTTTCCTTTGTTACTAATGCATTTGGTGTCATATTTAAGAATCCATTGCCCAATCTGAGATCAAGAAGACTTATTGTATGTTTACATCTAAGAATTTTATAGTTTCATATTGTTTTATGAGATCAAGAAGACTTATTGTATATTTTTCATCTAAGAATTTTATAGTTTCATATTGTTGTGTATGTATTGTTTCAAATAGTTTAGGTTTCATATTGTTGACTGACAAGCACAACCCAAAAGTTGATAATTATGTTTTATTTGGCAGATTTACTGAAGACTTAAGCCTGGGGTAAAGGCTGTCAGACAGCTCTGAGGGACTGTTCTGCAGAGGTAATGGAAGGGACAAGGGTATCTGTTAAAAAAACAAAAACAAAAATAGGTGGTCGGAACATCAAAGGATCACTGTTAATTGAAGAAAGCCGGACATCTCAAGTTAATGAATTTGCTGCTTTTCTAAGTATAGAAAGATGCAAAATTTGGGCTTATTAAAATTATTCCTTTGATGTGCACCTTAACTATCTAGGGCCAGCATCCTGCTTTTGTTTTGTTTTTCTATTCTGAATCCCCTTGGGGTACATGGTTGCTGATGGCTGCAGAGGTTGACTGGTGGCTGGCAACATTTTTTGGTTCATCCTAGAATTTCTCTGAGGATTCAGCATCAGGGCAGCTGCAGTGGTTGGCAGCCTGACAACCACAACATCCTTTGTTATTGAAATGGAAGACAGCCCTCTTTGTCCACAATATTTAGGTCGTCTGTCCAATTTTAGCTAAGTTTTGTAAGTGGTGTGAGGTAATGGTCCAAATTCATTCTTTACCATATGGTCATTTGCCAAAGTACCATTTGTTGAAAATTCCACTCTTTCTGAAGAGGGAATTCATAGGGCTGGGACTCCATCTTAGGCCTGTTCATGCTGATCATGCTCGGCCACCTCTCCAATGGACTCTGAACTCTGTGTTTAGTGCCTATGGAAACAACAACAGAAGGACAAGACCCCCTCCGGACAGGGGAACCTTGAAGATCCTATCCTGGTTACTCACCATCTAAGAGAAAACATACACTAATCCCACTGCCCTCCATCTCCGGACAGGCCATAAATTTTTCTGTACCTATGAGAGTGTAACCTTGGGCTTATTGATTATTGGCCAATTGTTTAACTGTTTGAGCACATAATACGTGAATGTTGGGGTTATTGGGATTGTATTTCTTTGTTTTGTAAGTCTCAAGGAATTTGGAGTTGTGTATTTGGACACGTACACACAGGGTATAAAAGATTTTCACAAATGCTGGTCGGGGTCCTTGGCTAAGAGGAGACTCTGCCTTGGGCCCACCAGTGTAATAAACTGCACTTCACCATCTGCACTGTCCTTCTGAGTGAGTTTGTTTTCCGGAATGCGTGGCTACATTTCCCCACTGAATGGTCTTGGCACCATTATTGAAAGACAGTTGGCACAGACATGGGATTTTAATACTGGACTATCAATTATTTTCCATTAATCTATCAGTTCAGTCACTCAGTAGTGTCTGACTCTTTGCAACCCCATGGCCTGCAGCATGTCAGGCTTCCTTGTCCATCACCAACTCCCAGAGCTTGCTAAAACTCATGTCCATTGAGTCAGTGATGCCATCCAACCATCTCATTCTCTATCGTCCCTTTCTCTTCCTGCCTTCAATCTTTCCCAGCATCAGGATCTTTCCCAGTGAGTCAGTTCTTCTCATAATCTATATGTCTACATTTATACCATAAACATAGTCTCCTCATCAATCTCAATGTCTATTTTATACCAGGACCACATTGTCTTGATTACTGTTTCTTTGTAGCATGTGTTGAAATTGGGTAGTGAGTCCTCCAACTTTGTTCTTTTTTAGGATTGTTTTACCTATTTTGACCCCCTGCATTTCCATATGAATTTACAATAATTTTGTCAATTTTTACAAAGTTCTTTCATATTTGTAACGTGTATCAGATTTTGTTCCTTTTTATTACCATGTAGTACACCAGTGCTGGCTTCCCTAATGGCTCAGCAGTAAAGAATCTGCCTACAATGCAGGAGACATGAGAGACACGAGTTTGATCCCTCTTTTAGGAAGAACCCCTGAAGAAGGAAATGGCAATGAACTCTAGTATTCTTGACTGAAAAATCCCATGGACAGAGGAGCCTGGCAGACTACAGTCCTGAATATTCATTGGAAGGACTGATGCTGAAGCTGAAACTCCAGTACTTGGGCTACCTGATGTGAAGAACTGACTCATTGATGGACAGGGAAGCCTGGCATACTGCCATCCATGGGGTCACAAAGAGGTGGACACGACTGAGTGACTGAACTGAACTGAACTGACTTCATAGCTTTCTGTACTTTTTAAAGAAATTTTCTTTAGTTCTTTAGATGTACTTACAGTGATACTTTAAAGTATTTGTTAAATCTGACATCATATTCCTCACATAGACAGTGTTTGTCACTTCTTTTCTTCCCCCTACATATGGATCACACATTCCTATTTCTTTTCATGTCTCATAATTTTTAAGAGTGGACATACAGGGTAATACGCTCTATTAATTCTGTATACTGATATCACACCCCCTCCCACCAACTGCATGTATGCTAATCACTTCAGTCATGTCCGACTCTTTGCTTCCCTATGGACTGTAGCCTGCCAGGCTCCTCTGTCCATGGTATTCTCCAGGCAAGAATACTTGAGTGGGTTGCCATTTCCTTCTCCTGCCCACCAACTCTAAATCCTTTAAAAATATATATATTTGCTTGATTGCTTTTTTTTTTCCCAAGTGGATAGACTTTTTTTGTGAAATCATTTTTTCTTCAGTATGAGGCCTTTGGTGTTGTTCCTCAGCCTTGGTTTTGTGCAGTCAAGCTGAATAACAGTGGATTTCCTAGGGCTCTCTTTGATTGTCCCTTTCTGTGACCAAACCCAGCTATTAAGGCTGGCTGATTTCACTATTGTTTTCAACAATACCCTGGGGCATAAACTGCTGAGCAGACCCATCAATTCAAATTCAATCTCTTTGGAAGTGACAATTCCTGAAGCCAGCATTTGAGATATGTTCTGACCTCAGGACGGCTCTTGACAGCTGTCTCCTAGGTTTCCTCCTGCAATCTAGTTGGCCTATATTTCCAATGCATCTACCAACATCCTTCCAATTACCTTTCACTAAAACCCACAACTGTTTTTTGAAAATGTCCCTCAGGCTTCTCCATACTCTGTTGCAAATGAAGTCATTTCCTTCAAGAAAAGACTGGAGTTCTCTGTCTTATCTGCTTCCCCAGATAAAATCTCTTGATTGGCTCTGGAGATGAGCTTGGTGACAATGATGCTCTTCTCTCTGAGTGACATCTCCAAATTAAGAGCACTAATTGGAGAGTGACAGTAGCAGGAACTAAGTCAGGGATGATCTCGTATTCCGAGTATTCCCAGTGGTGTTGTTGAAGAGCTTCCAATGCATAAATGGGGGCTGAGTAAAAGAAGGGAGCTCCTATCTCTCAATCACACTCACCAATTAGACTAAGCCACAGGTATCTAGGGGCAGATGAGAAATGCTGGCTTCCTACCCTTCCTGGGAAAGTAGCCCTCTGGGAATGAAGGATAGAGGCAGCCCTGTGTTCTTGGCTGCATTAATCTGGAGTGAAATTTTCATCTCAAAGCATAGAAGATGGGGAGGAAAGGGACATTTCTCAGTTCAAATATCATAGAATACTTCCTGGGTGAGCTAAGCTTGAGGCTTACAATATGACTTGTCTTAAGCACAACTGTCTTCCTGGGAAGAGGAAAACACAGAACTTTGGGTAGTTGTAAGAGCTAGCATGACAATATAAAACCAAGATAAGAACAAAATATTAAAATATTTCATTTAAAAATATTCAGTATTCAACCACTGGGTCATTTCTGAGTGTTATAATAGCACAGGAGACTAGGCGAGGCGTGTCATTGAAAAAGCAGAAGGTATCTCAAAGAGTCTTGAAGTGTTTGGAAGATAGAGTCCTGATGGAAGTAGAAGCTTGCAAAGATACATCATATGTCAGATATCACCACTGAGATTATTGAAACTGGACATGGATTGAGCCTAATTAAAGCTGGTTTCTTGTCCTTATCCAGGTCAGACCTTGATTTCATTGACATAATCTGCAACTCAGTTTTTTTTGCCTAACAAATGAAAGGGTGAACTCTCTGGGAGAGTGCCAATCTCTACAATTCTTTTATACACACAAACATATAATGAAAAATTATGAGAAGTTTGAGTGCAGGAAAATGCAGCAAATACTCAAGATAAAGAGTGGAAAATAAAATTTTTAAATCCTGCAGTAGATTCAGATATTAAAGTTAACAGACAATGACTAAATTAATTGCTCTTATGTCAAAGAAAATAAATGAAAGATTAACAAAATGGATGAAAATATGAACATTATAATTAGATACTGGAATCTAAAAAAAAAAGTCAAAGGGACATTTTTAGTTCAGTTCAGTTCAGTTCAGTCACTCAGTTGTTTCCGAGTCCTTGTGACCCCATGAATCGCAGCACACCAGACCTCCCTCCCTGTCCATCACCAACTCCTGAAGTTTACCCAAACTCATGTCCATGGAGTCGGTGATGCCATCCAGCCATCTTAGAAGTTAACAAAACAATATTGGTAATCTGAGCCACCAGGTAAGCCAATTAAAAACTTAGATGGTTAAACAGTAGATTGGTCAAAAATGAAAATAGAATTAGTTATCTCAAAGAAAGGTGAATAGAATGTCTCCCCAAAAAATTATATACAGAGAAACAAATAGAAAGACAGAACAGAGCATAAGAAATTGGTGGGACACCGCTAAATGGCACAATGTGCAGGTAATTAGAAGTGATAGAATGGGAGGAGAGAGAACATGGGCCAGAAGCAATATTGAGATACATACTGGTGGAAAATTTGCAAAACTCATTAAACATATCAAGACACAAATTCTAGAAACTCCATGGACCCAAAGAAAGATGAACTCATAGAAAACCACACCAAGTTTAAAGTGCTGGAAACAACAAAAATGTTAAAAACAGGAATAAAAAAGAACAACTACCTTGATAAAAGCAATAATAGGATTGATGCCTGGCTCCTGAAAAGAAACTATAGAATCAGAAAACAATGGAATTGCATATCTACGTTGCTAAGAAGATTTTTGAAAATTTCAACCTAAAATTCTTTATTCATATAAAATTTTCTTTGAAAATAAGAGCAAACTAATAATACAAACAAAAACTGGAACCAGAAAAACTGCATGATATGATAGACTACAGGCAGATTTGCAGGCTGAAGAAAAATGATCTGAGTTGGAAGGAATTTTGAAAGTGATGAAAACAGCTTAAAAAGATTAAAAAAAAAAGTTTTCCATCAACATCACTTCTATACAACATTGTACTGAAATTCATAGTAGTAAGGAAGGCCAGGAAGAAAAACGAAGGGAGTGAAGATTAAAATGAATGGAAGAAAACTATCCTTATTCATAGATACTATGATTTCATATGTACACAAATAATGAGAATTTAGAAACGGATCTAGTAAAGTTTCTGGTAAACAGTCAATATGATATTAACTGTATTTCTATATACCCAAATTCAAAAATGGAAAAATAAAACTTGAAAAAAACTATTTATAGTACCATTTAAAAAAAAAAAAACTGAATCCCAGAAATGTCTAATTAGATATGAGTAAAATCTCTGTGCTGATATCAATAACTATTGATGAGATAAAATTAAAGCAAACCAGGAAAACAGAAAAACTAATCTTTTTCATCTTATGGAAAACTCTGTACTTGAAGATTTCACCTCTTCCCAAACTGATCTCTTTATATATATATCATACTCTAAATTAAAATACATGGAGATTTCTTTTATGGAAATTGAGAAATTAGTTAGCAGGTGTATCCGTTCAGTTCAGTTCAGTTCAGTCACTCAGTCGTGTCCGATTCTTTGCAATCCCATGGAGTGCAGCATGCCAGGCCTCCCTGTCCATCACCAACTCCTGGAGTTTGCTCAAACTCACGTCCCCTGAGTCAGTGATACCATCCAACCATGTCATCTTCTGTTGTCCCCTTCTCCTGCCTTCAATCTTTCCTAGCATCAGGGTCTTTTCAAATGACCCAGCTCTTCGCATCAGGTAGCCAAAGTATTGGAGTTTCAGCTTCAGCATCAGTCCTTCTAATGAATATTCAGGACTGATTTCCTTTAGGATGGACTGGTTGGATCTCCTTGCAGTCCAAGGGACTCTCAAGAGTCTTCTCCAACACCACAGTTCAAAAGCATCAATTCTTCGGTGCTCAGCTTTCCTTATAGTCCAATCTCACATCCATACATGACTACGGGAAAAGCCATAGCCTTGACCAGACAGACCTTTTTTGGCAAAGTAATGTCTCTGCTTTTAAATATGCTGTCTAGGTTGGTCATAACTTTTCTTCCAAGGAGCAAGTGACTTTTAATTCCATGGCTGCACTCACCATCTGCAGTGATTTTAGAGCCCCCCAAAATAAAGTCTGTCACTGTTTCCGCTGTTTACCCATCTATTTGCCGTGAAGTGATGGGACTGGATGCTATGATCTTAGTTTTCTGAATATTGAGTTTTAAGCCAACTTTTTCACTCTCCTCTTTCACTTTCATCAAGAGGCTCTTTAGTTCTTCTTTGCTTTCTGCCATAAGGGTGGTGTCATCTGCATATCTGAGGTTATTGATATTTCTCCCTGCAGTCTTGATTCCAGCTTCATCCAGCCCAGCATTCCTCATGATGTACTATGCATATAATTTAAACAAGGAGGGTGACAGTATACAGCCCTGATGTACTCCTTTCCCTATTTGGAACCAGTCTGTTGTTCCATGTATGGAAAAACAAAAGATCTAACCAAAACAAGAACAAAATTAGAGGTTGATTGAATGAACTCACATAATAAATATAATCTCTATTAAAGGATACTATTATTTTTTTGTTTTTCTACTTTAAGCTTACTATCAATGTGATAAAAATCAGAACACTGTATACACTTCATCAAGTACTGAATATGAAGGCTCTGAGGAAACTTTCTGGAGTGCTTAGGATGTTCTATAATTGGATTTGGGTAGTTGTTTGTTTCCTGTATTTATACATATGAAAAAATAATGAAGCTTTCCTATTAAAATTAGCATTCTTTGCCTAATGTATGCTATATTTGAATAAAAATATGAAAAACAAATCTGATATCAGTTAATGCATATTCATTGGAATTTGATATTATGTTAAGTGTGTGTGTATGTGTGTGCATGCTCAGTCACTCAGTCAAGTCTGACTCTTTGCAACCCCATGGACTATAGCCCACAGGCTCCTCTGTCCATGGGATTTTCCAGACAAGAATTTGGGAGTGAGTTGCTATTTCTTTCTGCAAGGGATCTTTCCATCAAGCGATCAAACTTGCGAACCTGCATCTCCCAAATTGGCAGGCAGATTCTGTACCACAGCACCACCTGTGCTACAAATATTATACAATAGAATTTATGTTCTAGCCTAAGTTTTTTTTTATATATAATTACAAGATAAAATTGAAAGAAAAATGCCTAAAAATTACCTGAGGTGATTCAAATTTATTATCCCTTGGGTTAAATTTACTAGAAAACACTACTTTGAATGATATATTCTTCTCACCTAAAATTTCCCTGATTAGTACAGGAGTTTTTAACTCTCCTTAGGGAATTTAATTTCTCATTAGAAAAATCTTTAGGTTACAATGGTGTTTATAATTATTCATGAATTAAGAGCAATATTTTTTGAGAAAGTTCACCAATCATTAGCCTCTTTTTGCTAATGTCTCTACAGAACTGACTAATACAGTTCTCTAGACAAGAGAGACTAATACTATTCTCCAGACAAGAATACTGGAGTGGGTTGCCATTTCCCACATGCAAAAAATATTTATTGATTGCCAATCATATGCCAGATAAAACGTTAGATGTTGGGTATATAATGGTGAATAAAGGAGACTGTGTCTTTGCCTTCATAGTACTGATACTCTAGTAAGAAGAGGGGAGAATTAATAAGACAAGTGAATAAAATGATTGATATTCTAGAAGATACCACAGTCTAGTGGAAGAAATAGATGAACAAGTAATAATTTTCATACATTTGAGAAATTGTTATAATTATTATATCCCCATAGTACTGCAGCAATAGGAGCAACAAATAATTCTATCATGGATGGGAGAGGTGAGAGAAGGGGATGGATATTTACTTATTTTGGTAACTTTGCCACTAGCTATATCTATCAGGTTTCATTTCCCTGTTGATCCTGATAATAATTTTATTAAAACTTTCTCTCATCTATTATGTTTATTCTCATTTCTAATGCTATTTTTCCTTATATTGCTAACTTTCAAGTGCTTCCTCCCCTAGAAGGTTATAAGAATTAAGGCAGAGAAATCAGTTAAGAGATATGATGAGGGTCTGAACTAGGACAGTAAGGTCAGAGAGAAGACAATTTTAACTGATATTTAGAAGAATACATTAATGACTAAAACAGGAATGTGAGAGGTAAAGGTAAAGAAGAGGTCAAAGCTAACTATCACGTTTTAGCATTAGCATATTTTGGGACTCACAAGTCCTTTTGAGAATTTTATGAAACTTGTAGAGCTTTTCTCCCAAGAAAGGAAAATAGATATACACAGTAAGAATTTCACAAGCAATATAAAAAAGTTTAGATTTCTCTGCTCTAGTAGGCATAGTGGGATCAGTGGTTTGAGTGTATGGAACTGTTTTGGTATCTTGATAAATCTTGATTGAATTTATAAGCTGTCCGGTCTGACCACTTCATGGGAAATAGATGGGGAAACAGTGGAAACAGTGTCAGACTTTATTTTTCTGGGCTCCAAAATCACTGCAGATGGTGACTGCAGCCATGAAATTAAAAGACGCTTACTCCTCGGAAGGAAAGTTATGACCAACTTAGACAGCATATTCAAAAGTAGAGACATTACTTTGCCAACAAAGGTTTGTCTAGTCTAGGCTATGGTTTTTCCTGTGGTCATGTATGGATGTGAGAGTTGGACTGTGAAGAAAGCTGAGCGCCGAAGAATTGATGCTTTTGAACTGTGGTGTTGGAGAAGACTCTTGAGAGTCCCTTGGACTGCAAGGAGATCCAATCAGTCCATTCTGAAGGAGATCAGCCCTGGGATTTCTTTGGAAGGAATGATGCTAAAGCTGAAACTCCAGTACTTTGGTCACCTCATGCGAAGAGTTGACTCATTGGAAAAGACTCTGATGCTGGGAGGGATTGGGGGCAGGAGGAGAAGGGGATGACAGAGGATGAGATGGCTGGATGGTATCACTGACTCGATGGACGTGAGTCTGAGTGAACTCCAGGAGTTGGTGATGGACAGGGAGGCCTGGTGTGCTGCGATTCATGGGGTCACAAAGAGTCGGACACGACTGAGCAACTGATCTGATCTGATCTGATATAATTAAAAATTATGAAACAGCCAATAAATTGTTTTTTAAAAAAAATACACACACACACATTAAAATGGTTGTCTTCAAATCATATATACTTAGGGGTCAATAATTATGATTACGTTAAATTTGAATGAAGAAAAAACCTTAGTCATCCTAATATTTTGGTTTACATTTTATACAGAGAGACAGAAATTAAATATTTTTCTTATACCTAAATAATATTTACTCTTTATTGAATTTCTATTTGCTATTGATTGTAGTCCAAGCTATATTACATACAACTTCTCAGGAGCACAGTGATTAGTAACAGATATAATAAAAAGCACACAAATAAGTAGAAAATAAAGGTCAATATGGTAAATATTATACAAGTGTGTCAAGCATAGTTGTTCTGGGAATGGGGCTTCCCTCGTAGCCCAGATAGCAAAGAACCTGCCTGCAATGCAGGAGACCTGGGTTTGATTTCTGGGTTGGGAAGATCTCCTGGAAAAGGAAATGGCAGCCCACTCCAGTATTTTTGGCTGGAGAATTCCATGGACAGAGGAGCCCGGCAGGCTACAGTCCATGGAGTCGCAAGAGTCAGACATCACTTAGCAACCAAACCACCAACCACCAAGAGAAAGAATCACGTATCTATTTAGTGTCTTAACACTTTTATGTAAGGCCTCAAATGAATGTGTAAGGCCATTCTGCATGTTTTAAATGACAGGTTTTTAGAGGGCAGAGACACTTTAGATTACTTCATGTAAATGTGTAATAAAATAGATAATTTTGGAAATGGTAGAAAGGTTCTTTTTAAAATCTCAAATGTAAGACTCTACATAGAGGTGTGAGATTCAGAATTAACTTTTATTCTATATGTTCCTTGCCTGAGGCATCTACACAAGAAATAAAATTTGTGAGAGTGTTTAATTAAAAATGCACATAAAGGGCTTCCTTGGTGGCTCAGTGGTAAAGAATCTGCCTGCCAATGCAGGAGATATGGGTTGGATCCCTGATTCAAGAAGATCCCACATGCCACAGAGTAACTAAGCCTGTGTGTCACAACTATTGAGCCTGTGCTCTAGAGCCTGGGAGCTGCAACTACCAAAGCCCAAACGTGCTAGAGCCCATGCTCGCAACAAGAGAAGGCACCACAATGAAGAAGCCTGCATACTGCAACCAAAGGTAGCCTTTGCTTGCCATGACCAGAAATAAAGCCC
Organism: Bos indicus; assembly: GCF_029378745.1. Taxonomy (NCBI): domain Eukaryota; kingdom Metazoa; phylum Chordata; class Mammalia; order Artiodactyla; family Bovidae; genus Bos; species Bos indicus. The sequence continues at coordinate 10,371,043 of NC_091789.1, read as the reverse complement.
ACACAGAAACAAAAACCCAGCACAGCCAAAAACAATGTAAATGAAATTATTTTTTAAATGTACATAAAATAATTATTAGCATAATTTTAAAAAGTAGAAAGCAAAAAGAGTTTCCCTAAAAAGGTAAAATGAATATGTTTATGTAAACATATCTGTGATGACATTAAGGAAGATATGAGGTATTCAGAAAATAAATCCCCTTCATTTAAGCTATCTCACTGTCAGGCTCTTCCTTCCATATAATATGATCATTCTTTTCAATAACCAGAATTTGTGTTTTTTCTCTGTCCTGGTACCTAAGGCATGAGAATATCAGTTGGGTGAATGATAAACAGACAAGCATGAGGAACTGAAAGCACACAACACTTCTAAATATATATTATAATAAATAGTCTTTGTAAATCACGTAAACTTGGTTTTCTTCCATGTTTTCTATTTTTGTCTTTAAATGAGAATAGTGACATTTTACTCATTTAACAATGATTCTTTACAGAAGCGGAATTCAGATGACTCTATTATTGGGTCACAATAAGCAACCAAGTGATGAATACTGTCTTGATTTTCCAGGACACATGTGAGTTTCACTAGATTATAATTAATATTTTAGAAATAGCAATTTATAATTACTTTATAAATTATAATTTATAATTACTTTATAAATTATAATTTATAATTATAATTTATACACTTATAATTAATATTTAAAGAGTAATATTTTGTATTATGCATGATGCATTTCATATATGTTTATTTTTTAATATTTTACCTCTGCAGAAAATAGTAATTAACAGCATGAAACAATATGAGCTTGAGAGCTTAGTTGTCCCTACAACAATATATGTCACCCTGGGCTGGTCACAAAATGCATTTATAACTTTTGTACCTAATGTGGGGTCAAATTTAGAGGCTTTGTAAGTAGATGTAGAAATGGAAAAGGAAAATCAGGTTATAAAAACAAAATTGGTATGATTTTACAAATCACTTGAAATGAAGTGAAGTCTCTCAGTCATGTCTGACTCTTTGTGACCCCATGGACTGTAGCTTACAAGGTTCCTCTGTCCATGGAATTTTCAGGCAAGAGTACTGGAGCAGGTTGCCATTTCCTTCTCCAGGGGATCTTCCCAACCCAGGGATTGAACCCGGGTCTCTCACATTACAGGCAGACACTTTACCGCCTGAGCCACCAGGGAAGTCTCATGATTTGACAGGACATGAGACATAATGAATGAAGCAGAGTCATATGTCAATAAGCTCTCCCCAACCCAACTTATTCTACACCTAACTTCTTTAAGATGCATATCAGTCCCCTGGTAGCTCAGCTGGTAAAGAATCTGCCTGCAATGCAGGAGACCCTGATTCAATTCCTGGGTCAGGAAATTGCCCTGGAGAAGGGATAGGCTACCTACTCCAGCATTCTTGGGCTTCCCTGGTGGCTCAGACGGTAAAGAATCTGCCTGCAATGTGGACCTGGGTTTGATCCTTGCATTGGAAAGATCCCCTGGAGGAGGGTATGGCAACCCACTCCAGTGTTCTTGCCTGGAGAACCCCCATGGACAGAGGAGGCTGGCAGGCTACAGTCCATGGGGTCACAAAGAGTCGGACACAACTGAGTGACTAAGCACAGAGCAGTCAGGATACACTAGACTATGCTGTAACAGCAATACCTAATTCTCAGTTACTTAACACTAAACTAGTTTATTTCTGGGCTTCCCTGGTGGCTCAGAGGTTAAAGCCTCTGCCTGCAATGTGGGAGACCTGGGTTCAATCCCTGGTCAGGAAGATCCCCTGGAGAAGAAAATGGCAACCCACTCCAGTAGAGAGAATCCCATGGATGGAGGAGCCTGGCGGGCTACAGTCCACGGGGTCGCAAAGAGTTGGACACGACTGAGTTTATTTCTACTCATGCAAATTCTGCTCCAGCTCCCCATGATTTTTCAGGCAAATATTCTCCCTGTGGTGGTTAAGTATTTCAGGCTGATTCTCTGTATTTTATGGAGTCATCATTTCAACATGCTGCTTCAGGGTCCATTTTGTCAGGTGAAGACAGCATGGCACACTGGTTCTTAACTGTGTCAGGCCTGAAATGATACATATTACTACCAGTCACAATCAATTAACCAGCATTAGTCATGTGGCCTTGACCAATTTTCAAGGCTGGGAAATAGAGTCTTCTATACGACTAGTTAAGCACAGAGAACTGGAAATAATGGTGAGCATTAGTAATGTTTAGCTAGAATATTAGGAATTTGGTGGTTCCAACCAAGTACTTGAGTGACATAATTACTTCAAATGGGAAAAAGACTAAACAACAGATGAAAACAAAATACAAAAGATGTGTAAGTAGATAAAATGTGGGATAATATATTTTAATAATTCAAACTAATCAACATTATTATGACACAAAATTTTCTAAGAAAAATATATACTGATAATTTTTAGTCTAGTCACTGAAAATGCCACATTATCTTAAGTTGATGCCTTTAGGCACAATAATCTTTAAAATTCTTTTGTAAATGTCACTGTGCTTAATAAATATTTTTTCATGTAAAAATATCAATATGATTATTCTGACTGTTGCATGATATATTAGCTATATTAGAAATGGAATAGAGCAACTATTGGATAAACCCGGTAATAGTCATCAGATATCAAAATGAACTCAAACTTTTTGCTCCCTAGTGTCTTCCTCTCAACATTTGTCTGACTATTGCAATTCAAAGAATTATGTGAATATATTCAAATAAACTTTCAAATGTGAAATTAACATTCATGAAAGAGGACATTTACAAAGTATTTTGAGTTAGTCAAGCTAAATAATTGCCAATCAACTACATTTTTAAACTTAAAAAACTAAATGAATTATATACCAGAGCAAAAAGAAATACTTGATTCTTTATTTACACTTTCTTAATTAAAAATTGTCCACCACTTAAATATGCAACTTTTTGTGTACCACCCAACAATATCAATAAAATAATTCCCTCAACAAAGCTAACAACTGCTTTGTCAGAGATAAGGTAATTGGAGCTAAATAAGACAGCTGTGTTTGTCTTACTTCAATTTAAAGTACTGCATTGTATATTCCTTAACATAAACATGAAAAATATGAGACTGAAGTGGAAACACAATACCAATTTATTATACCCTCACACAGATTTTGCATTTATGATAATTCTCATTTATTCCTCTTTCTTCTTTCATTTGCATAAAACAAAACATCATCATCAACCCATATGGGAGCATTGGAAACTTCAGTAGCAAAAAAAGGTAAAATTGAAAAGCATAGTGGAAAGAACAAGCTAAAGGAAGAGACATAATAGGACAAAAATAATGATAATTTCATTAAAGGAAAAATAACAGAAAAATAGTACCAAAATAGGATAAATGAAAAGACAAATAATAAAATATATTTAACCTCAGATATATAAATATTTACCTTGGAAGTGAATGCGCTCTCTGTTCGAGGGAAAATAATCCTTGATGGAATGACTAAACTGCTGAAAAGTATTAAAAGCACCGAAAAAGAATAAATAGGTAGTATATAAATTATATAAACCATTGAAAGGGACAAAATCAAAGTCTTGTGGGGTTTATAACATATAGAGAAGAAAATTATAACATATAGAGAAGAAAATTTATAACATATAGAGAAGAAAATTTATAACATATAGAGAAGAAAAATAGCACAATAAGCATTAAATGGATCCAAACGATTTTAAGCTTTTTATTGTTTATTAACAGGTAATCATTTAAGGTCAGTCAGTTCAGTTCAGTAGCTTGGTAGTGTCCAACTCTTTGCGACTCCATGGACTGCAACACGCCAGGCTTCCCTGTCCATCACCAACTTCCAGAGCCTGTTCAAACTCATGTCCATTGACTCAGTGATGCCATCCAACCATCTCATCCTCTCATCCCCTTCTCTTTCTGCCTTCAGTCTTTCCCAGCATCAGGATCTTTTCAAATGAGTCAGTTCTTCGCATCAGGTGGCCAAAGAATTGGAGTTTCAACTTCAACATCAGTCCTTCCAATGACCATTCAGGACTGATTTCCTTTACAATTGACTGGTTTGATCACCTTGCAGTCCAAAAGACTCTCAAGAGTCTTCTCCAACACCACAGTTCAAAAGCATCAATTCTTTGGCACTCAGCTTTCTTTATAGTCCAACCCTCACATTCATACATAACTACTGAGAAAACCATAGCTTTGACTAGACGGACCTTTGTTGACAAAGTAATGTCTCTGCTTTTTAATATGCTGTCTAGGTTGGTCATAGCTTTTCTTCCAAGGAGCAAGTGTTTTTTAATTCCATGGCTGTACTCACCATCTGCAGTGATTTTGGAGCCCAAGTAAATAAAGTCTGTCACTCTTTCCATTGTTTCCCCATCTATTTGCCATGAAGTGATGGGACCGGATGGACTTCCCTGATAGCCCAGTTGGTAAAGAATCTGCCTGCAATGCAGGAGACCCCAGTTAGATTCCTGGGTTGGAAAGATCCCCTGGAGAAAGGAAAGGCTACCCACTCCAGTATTCTGGCCTGGAGAATTCCATGGACTCTATAGTCTATGGGGTCACAAAGAGTCAGAAATGACTGAGAAACTTAAAAAAAAATCATTTTAGGTAAGCTATAAGCTATAATAAGTTAAGTATGTATATTGTCATCTCTATATTAACCACTAAAACTATTCTATATATAATTATATAGCTAAAAATCTAATAGAGTAGGAAAAACAGAATAGATTAAAATAATTGAGTAATCCCCTCCCCCCACAAAAAGATAAGCAAATTGAAACAACAGGACTAAAAGTAGATAGGAAATTTACAAAGGAATAGCGTGATGGTAGATGTAAATAGCATACACAGATGTAAATATAATTATGATAATACTTGCACTGAATATAAGTTAGCTAAACAACAACTATCTGACAGAATTTTTAAAATGACTATTCACTATTCACAAAAGAAATATTTTAATATAAAGATGAACAGGTTAAACGTAAAAAGATGGAGGTATTTAATTCCACTTATGAAGGAGTTTTACAGGAACTGTCTTCCAACTGTAAATAATGTGAGACTTAGGTAAAATATGTGAAAATTTTGTTTCTGATGTTTGACCATAGGGAGAGCAAACAGTGACCTCTAGGAGAAGGGAAACAAAGAAGTAGAGCAGTATAATTTCCCTGATTAACTTCCTGGAGGCAAATTTCAAGTTGAAGTACAAGCAGTTGAAACCAAAACAGGGCCCTGAAGTCTTTTTGAGTCGAAAAAACTGAGATCAGAACATGGAGGACTGCAAGACAGAATTTGTAAAGCACATATTAGAGGAGGGAGCTCCATAGAGAGAAAAAGAAAGTTCTGAAGATATACATAGGGGTTCCCAAAAATCTTTGGCTGAATACTGGTTTAGCCTTTTATGTATTGGATCTCCATAAGGATGAGGAAACAATCAGTGAAGTGTAGATTGCATATTTTGTGAAGATCAGACAAAGTCTGGAAGTAGTTAGTGTTCCCACAAGCCAGAGTAGTGAGGCCTCATACACAGGGTATCAGGTAGAGTTCTCAGAAAGTTATTGCCTTACAGTGGGGATAAATTAGCTCTATATTAAAGGTAACCCTGGGTATGTCCTAAAACAGTATACAAATAAGCCTTGAAAACGTAAAATTTCCTGACAAATATAACTGCTTTCCAGAATAAAAACCAATGTTTTACAGAGGAATATAACAAAATTCAGAACCAACAATGTTAAAATCATATTTGGTAATTAATTCAAAAAATGCCAGGCATTCAAGAAAAGAAAAAATATAATCAAAGAACAATCAATGAAAACAGTGCCAACACTGCTATTGGTGTAGTAGACAAAAAGCTATTGGAAATGTTCTTTATATATTTAAGGATGTTGAAGAAAATGCAAATATAATGATTATAGAAATTGAAGATTTTTGAAAACCAAAATGAAACTTTTAAATACAGTATCTGAAGTAAAAGAAATATACTGAGTGGGATTAGTAGTGGAATACATAAACCAGGAAAAGATTAGCAAACTTGCTGAACACAACAATATAACCTGTATTTAAAGAAGCATAGAGATAAAAAAAAAAAAAAGACAAAGAGATATAAGACAAAAAAGTTACAAAAAGGAAAAAAAAAGCAAGCAGAGCATCCATCAGTGACTTGTGGGATGATATTAGGTGGTTTGATAGTCATGTAATTGAAGCCTCAGGAAGACACGTGTGTGGGAAAGGAGGTTGCAAAAAAAAAAAACCTGAAGAAAAAAGTACAAAGGTTTTTACAAATATATGATTAAAATAATAAGCCAAATATCCAAGTTTCTTAATGAACTTCATGTAGACTAAATATAAAGATGATCACCAATGCATATGATAATTCAATTGCTAAAAAGGCAGAAAAAAATAAAATCTTAAAGGCAGCTAATTTAAAAAAAATACATGGAGGATAACAATGATAAAAATAACAGCAAACTTCTCATAAAAAACTCAGCAAGGCAGAAGACAATGGGGAAACATAATCATAAATTGAAATAAAAAAGTCCACCTAAATTCATAAACCTATCAAAATATATATTAAAATATGAAGGAAAATATAGACTTTTCAGACAAACGCAGACATAATTAATTGCCAATAGATGCCACTATAAGAACCCATTTGAATGCAAAGTTCAAAAGAATAGCAAGGAGGGAAAAGAAAGCCTTCCCTCTGTGATCAATGCAAAGAAATAGAAGAAAACAATAGAATAGGAAAGACTAGAGATCTCTTCAAGAAAATTACAGATACCAAGGGAACATTTCATGCAAAGATGAGCACAATAAAGACAGAAATGGTATGGACCTAACAGAGGCAGAAGATATTAAGAAGAGGTGGCAAGAATACACAAAAGAACTGTCCAAAAAAGATCTTCACGACCCAGATAATCACGATGGTGTAATCACTGACCTAGAGCCAGACATCCTGGAATGTGAAGTCAAGTGGGCCTGAGGAAGCATCACTACGAACAAAGCTAGTGGAGGTGATAGAATTCCAGTTGAGCTATTTCAAATCCTGAAAGATGCTGCTGTGAAAGTGCTGCACTCAATATGGCAGCAAATTTGGAAAACTCAGCAGTGGCCACCAGACTGAAAAAGGTCAGTTTAAATTCCAATCCCAAATAAAGGCAATGCCAAAGAATGCTCAAACTACCGCACAATTGCAATCATCTCACACGCTAGTAAAGTAATGCTCAAAATTCTCCAAATCAGGCTTCAACAGTATGTGAACCATGAACTTCCAGATGTTCAAGCTGGATTTAGAAAAGGCAGACCAACCAGAGACCAAATTGCCAACATCCACTGGATCATCGAAAAAGCAAGAGAGTTCCAGAAAAACATCTGCTTTTTCTTTATTGAATATGTCAAACTTTGACTGTGTGGATCACAGTAAATTGTGGAAAATTCTGAAAGAGATGGGAATACCAGAACACCTGACCTGCCTCCTGAGAAATCTGTACGCAGGTCAAGAAGCAACAGTTAGAACTGGACATGGAACAAAAGGGAAAGGCTATATATTGTCACCCTGCTTGTTTAACTTATATGCAGAGTACATGATGCAAAATCCTGGGCTGGAGGAAGCACAAGCTGGAATGAAGATTTCCGGGAGAAATATCAATAATCTCAGACACAGAGATGACACCACCCTAATGGCAGAAAACAAAGAAGAACTAAAGAGCATCTTGATGAAAGTGAAAGAGGAGAGTAGAAAAGTTGGCTTAAAACTCAACATTCAAAAAACTAAGATCCGGTCCTACCACTTCATGGCAAACAGTTGGGGAAACAATGGAAAACAGTGACAGACTTTATTTTCTTGGGCTCCATAATCATTGCAGATGGTGACTGCAGCCATGAAATTAAAAGACGTTTGTTCCTTGGAAGAAAAGCTATGACCGACCTAGACAGTATTGAAAAGAAGAGACATTACTTTGCCAACAAAGGTCCGTCTACTCAAAGCTATGGTTTTTCCAGTAGTCATGTATGGATGTGAGAGTTGGACTATAAAGAAAGCTGAACACTGAAGAACTGATGCTTTTGAACTGTGATTTTGGGGAAGATTCCTGAGAGTCCCTTGGACTGCAAGATCCAACCAGTCCATCCTAAAGGAAAGTGGTCCTGAATATTCATTGGAAGGACTGATGCTGAAGCTAAAACTTCAATACTTTGGCCACCTGATACGAAGAACCGACTCATTGGAAAAGACCCTGATGCTGGAAAAGATTGAAGGTGGGAGGAGAATGGGATGATATAGGATGAGATGGTTGGATGGCATCACTGACACGATGGACATGAATTTGAGTAAGTTCCAGGAGTTGGTGATGGACAGGGAAGCCTGGGGTGCTGCAGTCCATTGGGTCTCAAAGAGTCAGACATGACTGAGTGACTGAATTGAACTGAACTGAATGCTAAAATAACATGTAAATAGTAACAATGTCTCAAAATACACGAAGAAAACATATAAATGAAATGGTAAATAGAAATATCCTCAATTATAGTTAAAAATTTTATGTCAATCTTAGTATTTGATAGAAAAATTAGATTTGTACAACACTACTAAGAGACTTTTCTAACTGATATTTTTAGACTATATCACTCAACATCAGCAGCATACACACATGTTTTTCAAGTACAAATAGAATATTCTGTAAGACAGGTCATATTCTGGGACATTAAGTTTAACTTGACTTTAAAATAATTAAAATTATATAAGTAATATTTTCTGATCATAACTGGACAAAATAAGGTAATTACAAGGGAAGGAAAATTCCTAAGTATACAATTTATCAAAATTTCTGAAATGCAGTATGCAGAAATAAATTAGTAGCATTTACAGTTCCTATCAAACAAGAATAAAATAAGAAATCAATTACTAAAGTTTTCACCTTAAGAAACTAGAAAGGGAAAAAAATGAAACCATATAATGCAGATGTGAAGAAAAAAATATAATACAAGACTATATAAAATAGTAAATGGACATACAATAGGGGAAATCAGTGAATCAAAAAACTAATTCTTAAAAAGATCAATAAATGTCATCAAATTATAGCCAGAATTATGAAGAAAAGCAATACATATCACCAATATCTGTTTGAAAGATGGGATATTAATATAGACATATTATAGTAGGTAGGGATGAAAAGGAATATTAGGAAACATAAGGAAAATTTTACAACAATAAGTACAACTTAGTTGAAACATATTCTTTGAAATATACAAATTAAAAGATCATTCAGATAAAATAGAAAAATAAATTTATATATATAATTAATAGAATACATCATAAAAATAAATTTCCACAAATTATACTCCAGATTATTATGTTACACTAGTAGTCTATTGAACATTTAAGGAAGAAATAACACTTACTCTGTACAAAGTCTTCTAGAAATTACAAAAGAAGGGAAAGGATCTCAACTCATTTTATGAAGCTAGCAATAACCTAGTGTCAAACCTAGGTATTGCATTACAAGAAAAAAATAAAAGCTATAAACAATATTCCTTTTGAACAGAGATTCAAAATTATTTAGTGAAACTAGTAGACTGAATCTACCATTCTATAACAGGGGCAATGCATCATAAATCATGAGAAATTGGGTCACAAATTCAAGGTTATTGTTGACTTACTAAAAATTCAAGATTATTTTTCAAAGTTTAATCAATTTAATTCTCCAAATTAAAAGAATTGAGAAAATCAAATGATCATCAAAGTATATGGAGAAAAGTTATATGAACGCTTCAACATCAATACATGGTTTAAACTGTTTACATTAAATTAGGAATACAAGATAATTTGTTCAACCTCATAAAAGACACTTATGAAAAATGTACAGGCTTTATATATGTTGTTGAAAGAACAAGTGAGGGATATCTGATCTTATCAATTCTTTACAATATTTTATTGTCTGTCCTATTCATTTGAATAGGAAAAAAATTAATAAGATATAGTCAAAGCTATGGTTTTTCCAGTAGTCATATAAAGATGTGAGAGTTGGACCATTAAGAAGGCTGAGTACCAAAGAATTGATGCTTTCAAATTTTGCTGCTGGAGAAGATTCTTGAGAGTCCCTTGGACTACAAGATCAGGAGATCAGTCAATCCTAAAGAAAATCAACCCTGAATATTCATTGGAAGGACTGATGCTCCAATACTTTGGCCACCTGATGCAAAGAACTGACTCATTAGAAAAGACCCTGAGGCTGGGTAAGATTGAAGACAAAAGGAGAAGGGGTGGCAGAGGATAAGATAGTTATACAGCATTACCTATTCAATGGACATGAATTTGATCAAACTCCGAGAGACAGTCGAGGACAGAGGAGCCTGGTGTGCTGGAGTCCACGGGGTGGCAAAGAGTCAGACATAACTTAGCAACAAGTCAGATATTCAGACTGGAAAAGGCACAAAACTCTCTATCACCATTTGACATACCTACATCAAAATCTTAAGGAATCTACAACAATGGTACTGGGGAAAATTACTGTTTAGTAAAGTCACAAGATAAAAAGAATGCAGAAATGAATTCTCTTTCTATATACTAGCAACAAATGATTAGGAAGTAAAACTTTAAAATACACCATTTATAATACCATTGAAAAGCATACAATACTAGGAATGAATAAATGCAAGACCTCTGTGCTAGAAGATATAAATTATTGTTAAAAGAAATTAAAGTAGACCTAAATAAATGGAGGATATACTATGCTTATGAATGAAAAGATTCAAAGTTATTAAGATATCAATCATTCTCAAGTTAAATCTATAGATTTAACACAATTCTAATGAGAATTAGAATAGAAAAAAGAACATGGTGAACATATTATACAATTTTATGGAAATATAAAGGACCTGGAAGAGTAAAACACAATTTTTAAAAAGAACAAAAAGAATTCACACTTTCTGATTTCAAGACTTATTATCAATGGAACAGAATACCAAGTCTAGAAATAGAACCACTCTATATTATCAATTGGTTTTTTTTTACAAATGTGATAGATAATTCAAAGGAGAAAGGACAATTTTTTCAGCAAACGATGCTGGAACAATTGTTTACTGTGTAAAAAAAAAAATGGACATCAACCATTATCTTTCATCATGAACAAAAATTAACTCAAAATGGATGGTAGACCCAAACACCGGAGTCAGAAATATAAAAATTCTAGAAGTAAGTGAAAAAGAATATACTTGTGGCTTTAGGTTAGGAAAATATCAAATAAGACACTAAAGCAAGCATTTAAAAAGGCAAACTTGTTTCAATACATTTTCAACTTTTGTTCTTCAAAAAACACTTTAAAAAATGAAAATGCAAGTCACAGATTGGGAGAAAATATTTGCAAAGCATAGCTGATAAAGGATTTAAATCCAGGAAAGACCACTGACATAATTTGTGGGTCCAAGTGCAAAATGGAAATGTGGAGCCCCTTAATCAAAAGCAAGAGAAATATGCTATTAAAAGGACAAATATATAAAGTGTTTTCCTTTAACAATATCTTATTAGCTATTAAATATAATAGGGACAATTAATTATAATTTTAAATGATAATTTTAAATTATAAGAACAAATTTTGTCATTTATAATTCTTCTTTATATTATGCAATACCAATTTTATTTATTGCTTGTTTTGCTTGGTGCCAAAACTCAGGATTAAAGCAATGCTACTTTTAAGTGCAAATATAAGAGCATGACTTTTGTATATGCAGTCATTGATATTTTATAGCTTATACATGTGTACATATTTGTTCTTATCACAACAGTAGAAACACTGTCTAAACTTATTGACAGGTGGATGTTCTACCAACACTCTGCCTAAAAGAGATGTTCTCAATAATTATTATAAAAAATAACAAGTTTAACTCAATGAAACTATGAGAAAAAAAGATTACACCAAAATAAAAATAGGAGAGAAATTTAAAATTGAGATGAACATAGTCAAAGGCTTTTCCTTTTTAAAAAAGCTATTAAACTATATAGGATATGAGACTAATCAAGATAATACGGAGAAGGCACACATAACCAATAGCACAAATACAAAAGGGGACTTTACTACAAATCTCATAGTTACTAAAAAATCATAATGTAATGTTGTGGATAGCTTCATGCTGATATTTAAAACATTTACAAGAGATGGACTGATTATCAGGCAATACATTATAAAATGGATGCAACAATAAATAGGAATTATAAACGTTCTCATATATATTAAAAGAATTGCTCTATAGTTTGAAAATTTTCCCACAAAAATTCCAGTTCTAGATGAATGACATGATGAAATTTATCAAATATTTAAGGAAAATTTATTTTAATCTTACACAAATTTTTATGAGGAATAAAAAATTAAGAATATCTTTCCCAATTTGTTACATATTATGCCAGAATCATCTTGGTAACAAAATATGACAGGCAGATTACAAGTAAGGATGAATTATATACTTCTGTCACTCATATATATTAATGCAAAAATTGTAAACAACATTTAACAAAATAAATTCAGTAATATAAAAAAAGAAACATTGCACCTCATAACCAAATTGCTTTCTTCCAGGAATCTAAGATTGATTAAACATTTAAAAACCAATGTAATGTACCACAATAACACTTTAAAGGAGAAAAATCACATAAATATCTTAATGAATGTTGAAAATATTTGACAAAATATTACACTTATTTGTAGTCTAAAAAAATTATTGAACCAGAAAATGAGTAGAACTTCTTTAATCTTATAAAGTGAAGCTTTCAAAACTAACAGCAAACATTATACTTAAAACTGAGATGATTAAGGTTTACCTTTGTGATCTAAAAAATACAAGCATGCCTGTAACAATTACTACTGCTTTTTTTTAAGATGGATATTCCAAAATACATGAAATTAAAGTAAAAAAAAAATAAAGTAAATGAAGGCATTTTTAATATACAATTAAAATATTAGGACTCAGCTCCCAGAGCATTTGCTTTAGTCAACTAAGTCAACTATTACTAATCTTGAACATTGAAGTGAATGTCCTTACCAATGTACTAAGGAAAGGAAAAGACATAATATTAAGTAACTGGAAAGGAAGAAATAAAATTCTCATGCCCTCTGCTAACAATAAATATGTGGTAAATGCAAAATAATCCATAAATCAATCATTGGAAGCATACTTATAGTTTCTGCATATAACACAATTTTTAAAAATCAGTTCTATATAAAACAACAAAACAAAATCTTTTTATAGAGATATTAGAGAGATGATTATCATTGTAGAGATTATCATTAATGATTTATCATTACATGAAAAAGTATCAAATATCTTGGGGGAAAAGAAACATTGAAGATTGTGGAAGACTTCTATGCAGCAATCCATAAAATGTTATAAAGATAAATCAAAGAAAACCTAAGTATATAGAGGGATATTCTTTGCTCATAAATTGGAAGATGCAATATTTCAAAGATGCTAGTTCTTCCTGTATTGATCTATAGATTCAATGTATTTTCAAAGAAAATCTCAATTAGGAAGATTGTGGAAATCAACATTTTCTAAAATTCAAATAGATATGTAAAAGACCAAGAACAGCCAAAGACCAATCAAAAAAGAAAATCAAGTTTGAAGAATTTGCACTACAATATAATGAGATTTACTAAAAGCTGCATCAATTACAATTTTGTAGTATTGTTGCCAGGAGAGACAAACAGGCCAATGGAACAGAGTAGAGCCTAAAACTAGACCTGAATATATATGAACAATTGATTTATGACAAATCTGATATTACTGATAAAGGGAAATCTTTTAAACAAATGTGTGTGCATGCATGCTCAGTAGCTCAGTCGTGTCTGACTCTTGCAACCCCATAAAGTTCAACCTGCCAGGATCCTCTGCCCAGAGAATTTTCCAGGCAAGAATACTGGAGCCAGTTGCCATTTCCTACTCCAGGGGATCATCCCTAACCCAGGGATCAAACCCATCTTGCATCTTGCATCTCCTGCACTTGTGGGCAGATTTTTTTTACCACTGTGCCATCAGGGAAGCCCTTTAAACAAATGGTGCTGTGTTAATAAGATATTCATATGGAAAAAAGTGAAATTTGACATCCAAACCTCAAACTACAGACAAAACTCAATACCAAATGGATTGTATTTCTAAATGTGAAAGACAAACAAGAAACTTCTAGAAGATAACAGGAGAAAATATCTTCAGGTATTGAGATAAGGTAATATTTTCAATTCATACATACATACACACAAGAACATACATAAAAAGAACAATCCTTTGGTGCACAAACATTTACAATTTATACATAGTCAAATTTTTTTTTTGTTTTATTGCCTATTCCTTTGGTGGCAGATCCAAGAAATCATTGCCAAATCCAATGTCATAAAGCTTTACCCTGTAGTCTTCTAAGATGGTTACAGTTTGAGCACTAATGTCTCTCCTTTTCAATATGCTATCTCGGTAGGTTTTCTTCCAAGGAGTACGTGTCTTTTAATTTCATGGCTGCAGTCACCATCTGCAGTGATTTTGGAGCCCCCAAAAATAAAGTCTGACACTGTTTCCACTGTTTCCCCATCTATTTCCCATGAAGTGATGGGACCAGGTGCCATGATCTTCGTTTTCTGAATGTTGAGCTTTAAGCCAACTTTTTCACTCTCCACTTTCACCTTCATCAAGAGGCTTTTTTTTTTTTTTTAATTTTTATTTTATTTTATTTTTTTTTCATCGTGCATTAATTTTTAAACTTAACATAATTGTATTAGTTTTGCCAAATATCAAAATGAATCCACCACAGGTATACATGTGAAAGTTCCCCATCCTGAACCCTCCTCCCTCCTCCCTCCCCATACCATCCCTCTGGGTCGTCCCAGTGCACTAGCCCCAAGCATCCAGTATCGTTCATTGAACCTGGACTGGCATCTCGTTTCATACATGTATTTTACATGTTTTAATGCCATTCTCTCAAATCTTCCCACCCTCTCCCTCTCCCACAGAGTCCATAAGACTGTTCTATACATCACTGTCTCTTTTGCTGTCTCGTACACAGGGTTATTGTTACCATCTTTCTATATTCTATATATATGCGTTAGTATACTGTATTGGTGTTTTTCCTTCTGGCTAACTTCACTCTGTATAATAGGCTCCAGTTTCATCCATGTCATTAGAACTGATTCAAATGTATTCTTTTTAATGGCTGAGTAATACTCCATTGTGTAGAGGCTTTTTAGTTCCTCTTCACTTTCTGCCATAAGGGTGGTGTCACCTGCATATCTGAGGTTCTTGATATTTCTCCTGGCAATCTTGATTCCAGCTTGTGCTTCTTCCAGCCCAGCGCTTCTCATGATGTACTCTGCATAGAAGTTAAATAAGCAGGGTGACAATATACAGCCTTGATGTACTCCTTTTCCTATTTGGAACCAGTCTGTTTGTTGCTCCATGTCCAGTTCTAACTGCTGCTTCCTGACCTGCATACAAATTTCTCAATACTCATCCATTAAAAAGAATTCATTTGAATCAGTTCTAATGAGGTGGATGAAACCGGAGTCTATTATACAGAGTGAAGTAAGCCAGAAAGAAAAGCATCAATACCGTATACTAACTCATATATATGGAATTTAGAAAGATAGTAATGATTACCCTATATGTGAGACAGCGAAAGAGACACAGATGTATAGAACAGTCTTTTGGACTCTGTAGGGGGGGGATGATTTGGGAGAATGGCATTGAAACATGTATAATATCATATAAGAAATGAATCCCCAGTCCAGGTCCGATGCATGGGACAGGGTGCTCAGGGCTGTTGCACTGGGGTGACCCAGAGGGATGGGATGCGGAGGGAAGTGTCAGGGGGTGTCAGGATGGGGAACACATGTACCGCCGTGGCTGATTCATGGCAATGTATGGCAAAATCAGTACAATATTGTAAAGTAATTAGCCTCCAATTAAAATGAATAAATTAAAAAAAAATTTTTTTGCTAGAACATAAACTCTATTGTATAGCATTTGTAGCTCAGGTGGCACAGTGGTAAAGAATCCACTTGCGGAGGCAGGAGACAAGGGTTCACAGGTTCAGTCCCAGATGAATCTTTGAGACTCATGTGAAAGGCTTGCCAAAGAGTAGGACAAACACTTGTACTCTTAACTGACTTTATAGCTACTATCCACTGAAGTCAAGACAGACAGAACATTAATTTCAACCTAACTGGATTGACTCTTTCCTAAAACAAGAAAAAAACCAACATCATACAAAAGATTTTAATATAGCCTATATTCTCACAACATAATTTTTAAAATATTCAAGATGCAATCTAAAATTATTCAATATACAAAGAACCAGGAAAATGTAACCAATTCTCAAGGTAAAATATGGATGCCAATCCCAAGATAACTAAGATATTGGAATTACCAAAGACTTTATTTAATTTTTGGCTGTGCCATGCAGCTTGAAAGATCTTAGTTTCCCTGACCAGGGATCGAACTTGGACCCCAGCAGTCAAAGCACTGAGTCCTAACCATTAGACCACCAGGGAATTTTGAGAATGACCAAAAACTTTAAAACAGCTGCTCTAGTCATCTTTCAGGAAATTGATATGATGCTCTTAAAATAATTAGAAAAAGTTTTCAGCAAACATGTAGAAATTATTTTTAAAAAGAGAACTGAAGGTAAATATTGGAGCTGACAAATACAATATCAAGAGTAAAAACTTTCATGGTATGGGCTCTATAGCAGAATGAAGATGAAAGACTAAAGTCAGTGAACTTGAAGACAGATGAGTAGAAATCTGAAAAACAAAGAGATAATGACAAAACCAATACAATATTGTAAAGTAATTAGCCTCTAATTAAAATAAATAAATTTAAATTTTTTTAAAAAGAAAGATAATGGGTTAAAGGATAAATAAACAGAGACTCAGGGACTGCAAAGTAATAATAAAACATCGGATACTTGTTTTTAAAGTAGGTAAGAAGAAGGTTAATACAGAAAAAACATTTGAAGAAAAAAAGGCAGACAATAACCCAAATCTGAGATTTTCCTATTGTGTGCATTCTACTTTCCTTCAGGATTATTTTCTAAGTTTCCTATCAGGAAAATACACTTCTTCTCTGCCTAGTAGACAATTTTTTACTTATTATGTACACTGAAGTGAAAGTGAAATTGTTCAGTTGCATCCGACTCTTTGCGACCCCATGGACAGTTCATGGAATTCTCCAGGCCAGAATACTGGAGTGGGTAGCCTTTACATTCTCCAGAGCATCTTCCCAACCTGGGGATTGAACCCAGATCTCCCGTATTGCAGGCTGATTCTTTACCAGCTGAGCCACAAGGGAAGCCCATGTACACTAACCTCATTTTTACAATTATTTATATTTAAACAAACAAACAAAAAAACTAAATTGGAAGTTTCCTGTTTATATTTTAGAAATGAAAAAATGTGGAACTTTTGGAAAAGGCCTTACAGGCACAGATTTTTTAGGTGAGTCCATAATAATTTCAAACTTTCTCTAAAGTTATGTTTAGTTCTTCTGCTTCTATCTCTGTTTTTCACATCACTGAATATGCCAGCAAATTTGGAAAACTCAGCAGTGGCCACAGGACGGGAAAAGGTCAGTTTTCATTCCAATCCCAAAGAAAGGCAATGCCAAAGAATGCTCAAACTACCGCACAATTGCACTCATTTCACACACTAGTAAAACAAAGCTCAAAATTCTCCAAGCCAGGCTTCAGCAATACGTGAACCGTGAATTTCCTGATGTTCAAGCTGGTTTTAGAAAAGGCAGAGGAACCAGAGATCAAATTGCCAACATCCGCTGGATCATGGAAAAAGCAAGAGAGTTCCAGAAAAACATCTATTTCTGCTTTATTGACTATGCCAAAGCCTTTGACTGTGTGGATCACAATCAACTGTGGAAAATTCTGAAAGAGATGGGAATACCTGCCTCTTGAGAAATCTGCATGTCAAGAAGCAACATTTAGAACTGGACATGGAACAACAGACTGGTTCCAAATAGGAAAAGGAGTACGTCAAGGCTGTATATTGTCACCCTGCTTATTTAACTTATATGCAGAGTACATCATGAGAAACGCTGGACTAGAAGAAACACAAGCTGGAATCAAGATTTCCGGGAGAAATATCAATAACCTCAGATATGCAGATGACACCACCCTTATGGCAGAAAGTGAAGAGGAACTAAAAAGCCTCTTGATGAAAGTGAAAGTGGAGAGTGAAAAAATTGACTTAAAGCTCAACATTCAGAAAACGAAGATCATGGCATCCAGTCCCATCACTTCATGGGAAATAGATGCGGAAACAGTGGAAATGGTGTCAGACTTTATTTTTTGGGGCTCCAAAATCACTACAGATGGTGACTGCAGCCATGAAATTAAAAGACACTTACTCCTTGGAAGGAAAGTTATGTCCAACCTAGATAGCATATTCAAAAGCAGATACACTACTTTGCCAACAAAGGTCCGTCTAGTCAAGGCTATGGTTTTTCCTGTGGTCATGTATGGATGTGAGAGTTGGACTGTGAAAAAGGCTGAACACCGAAGAATTGATGCTTTTGAACTGTGATATTGGAGAAGACTCTTGAGAGTCCCTTGGGCTGCAAGGAGATCCAACCAGTCCATTCTGAAGGAGATCAGCCCTGGGATTTCTTTGGAAGGAATGATGCTAAAGCTGAAACTCCAGTACTTTGGCCACCTCATGCGAAGAGTGGACTCATTGGAAAAGACTCTGATGCTGGGAGGGATTGGGGGCAGGAGGAGAAGGGGACGACAGAGGATGAGATGGCTGGATGGCATCACTGACTCTATGGACGTGAGTCTGAGTGAACTTCGGGAGTTGGTGATGGATAGGGAGGCCTGGCATGCTGAGACTCATGGGGTCACAAAGAGTCGGACACGACTGAGCGACTGAACTGAACTGACAGGGCATTAACACACATAACTTGATTTGGAGTGTACACACGTCTGAGCAATAAGCTAAAAATACATTGATTTAATATTTTCTGTAAAACAAATTCTCATAACTCATGGAGTGAGCTATGGAGAGCCAGGTAACAGAACTAGGCTTTAGAAGAAATGGGCTTAGGTTATCATAGAACCTAAATTTTACACTAAAGTTTTAATACATTTATATTGCAAGCTAGATAAATTTATAATAAAGCAATCAATTCAGCCTTCCAATTTGTTTAAAGCAGTGGATACCAATCACAAATTACCTAGCTATGCTTGGGGACAATGATCATCAAGGTCAGAAAAGAGAACTGACATAAATATGACACAATGATCACACAAGTTAACAACAGTACATGTATGGTGAGAGTCAAGGCAGTAATTCCTACTTAGGAGGCTTTCTCTTCCAATGAAGAGAATGACATACAAATAGGTAACACAACTGCGTAGCTCACAAATCAGAGGTTGGCTTGATTATGGGTGCAAAACTTCCACAAAAGTAAACAAAAGCTTTATAAACGTGGCAAGATCTCTGTTTCCAATATTTTTTGTTGTCCCTAGATGGAGCATAAAAGCTTGCAACTACAGAGCAAATGGTTTGGTTTGTTGGTATAGCAATCTTCTAGTGAGTGCCTAATTATATTTTAGGGAGTGACTATGTTAGCACAGTGACTCCAGGGAAATTGATTTGATTAATTCTGGTTTGGCAAATTGGGGAGAGCTTTAGCAAGGAGTTGACATTTGCGCTGAGCCTTGAAATACAGGAAAGGATTTCAAGAGTGGTGTCCCAAGCAAACGGCTTATCTTGAGAAAAGACAGAGTTGGTAAACTGTGAGCATGTTCAGGAGAAGGATGTGACTAGAAGTGTGTCTTCAGGGGTTATTTTTGAAGGAATATAAAGGGTGGAGGAATAAATTAAAATCAATGCAAGTGCTGTTTTTAGGTATCAAACATTCTAAACAGTCTATAATATTTTCATTGAGCTTTTAACATATATCTACAGATGATAGATAAATGTCAAGAAGTAGGGATTTTAGCATTCTTATAATCTTGACATTGACCTATTAATGGTCATAGAGAAATAATCTTTTTATACAAAATTTTCTTTGGTGTCATGTCACAAGATTAAATGAACTTTGCCTAAGATGTTATTTTTATTCAAACAAATGTTTCCTGGGCCATGCAGAGACAATGGGACACAGGGGGATTTTAACAAACAGACTTTGCTAGGCTCCTCCTTGTCTACCACACCTAGTTCATAGTAGAGTTACCGATGGTGATAGCTCCCTTTCTGGAAGAGGTCCTCTGTCTACATTCTTTCAGGCAGTTAGGGGGAAGGTCAAAGTTTCTTCCTGAGTATTCAGGGCCTTGATTGTTTTTAGCTCAAAATAATCTATATGCTAAAGAGATATTTTGGTGTGGCAAATTTTTTTCCTCTGTACAGGTGTAGAAAACTGAGTAGGTATTTTTCAGAAAAGAAAGTGATATGATATATCTTACACTACCTAATAAAAATTGAATATATCCAGGCTGGTGGAATGATGTATTGAATAATAATGGTGTCAAGGTTGGTCAGATCTGTGATGAGTAGTTTATAGTTGTGGCTTCTTAGCTATCAGCAACTATGCCCTATTATTCACGCTGAATGTTATACCTCAAGAATATCTCTAACCAGCACATTTAGCATTACCTTTCACATTGCCTTTGTAGACTGCCTCAAGTGCCAGAATTCATATAAGTAAGAAACCTATGGAGGGAGCCAATGGAACGGAGTCATCAAGTGTGTTTGGAGGACTAGAGGAAAAGTAAATATGGAAGTTCATATAACATATACCTAGATATTTAAAATATACTAATAAATATATTAAAATTTCAAATTAAGTAAAATATGTTGCACACCCCTATGTTGACAAATACACTTGCATAAAGATCTGGAAGAACAGGCTGAAACTGAGAGTTTTGGGAATCCTTGGAGTTCCACGAAAAAATGTGCTGGTGTGGGTGAAAAGTTTTCAGGTTCATCGTTTCACTACCAGCTATATCCAGCACTTAAGGGTCCTCATTTGTGAGAGTTTAAATACACAGACAGAGAATGGCCAGATGATACATGGCAGCAGAATACTAATCCACAGCCTCTGCAACAGTCATCCCAAAATGGTCAGTACTTGATTAATAACTGCCAACTTCCCTAAGTTTTGTCTCCATTTCCTATTCAGAATCAATTGTTGTCATTGTTCAGTTGCTAAGTTGTGTCCAACTTTTTGCAACCCTGGGGACTGAAGTACACCAGTACACCAGGCTCCTCTGTCCTTCACTTTCCCCCAGACTTTGCTCAAATTCATGTCCATTCAGTCAGTGATGCTATCCAACCATCGTATCCTCTGCTGCCCTCTTCTCTTTTTGCCCTCAATCTTTCCAATCATCATGGTCTTTTCCAATAAGTTGGCTCTTCACAGCATTTATACTCTTTTGTAAATTGTGTTTTCTGCCTTATATATCTTTAGAGTAGACATCTTATTCATCTTTGTGCCCTGAGGTCTAACAAAAAGTTGGAATTCGATGAAGTACTATTTGTTTATGAAAAACTATTAACTATATGTAAAAACACAATAATTTTTCCTCCCACAATTCAAAGAATGGGATGGCTAAATATTTACTTAGCTTTACTAGGTTCAAAGCCTTACTCCCTATGTTGGAGAGAAACTGGAAATTTTAACTGACTCCTTTCAGCTCAGTTCAGTCAATCAGTTGTGTCCGACTCTTTGCGACCCCATGAATTGCAGCACGTCAGGCCTCCCTGTCCATCACCAACTCTCGGAGTTCACTCAAACTCATGTCCATCGAGTTGGTGATGCCATCCAGCCATCTCATCCTCTGTCATCCCCTTATCCTCCTGCCCCCAATCCCTCCCAGCATCAGAGTCTTTTCCAATGAGTCAACTCTTTGCATGAGGTGGCCAAAGTATTGGAGTTTCAGCTTTAGCATCAGTCCTCCAAAGAACACCCAGGACTGGTCTCCTTTAGAATGGACCGGTTGGATCTCCTTGCAGTCCAAGGGACTCTCAAGAGTCTTCTCCAACACCACAGTTCAAAAGCATCAATTCTTCGGTGCTCAGCTTTCTTTACAGTCCAACTCTCACATCCATACATGACCACTGGACTCCTTTACTGCCATCAATTCTAATATTCAAAGCTTGTTGCAATATATGTTTGTGTTTTGAGGGGAGAAATGTTTCCCATTACTTTTCTGTGGAGAGTTAGGAGAAAGTCTGAGACTTTTGAAAAGGGTAATATAATCACAGTTCTGAGGATTTTTACTTTAGCTGTTGGTCTTAAATTGTGTTTTTATATTGTAAGGCGCCTAGGGAAGCATTGGCCTGGTAGGTGCAATATAAATGAGAAATATTTTAAAAATACAACTCTGGAGCCTGATAACAGGATTTCTACTATTTCATTGTTTTGTTTTGCATTATTTTCTTGTTCTCATTGTTTCCAGTGGGGTTATCTTCAAGACAATTTAAATCTAATTTTTCTTGAGGCACTAAGTATACCAAAGCTCTTCTGTCGGCCCATTGATTAAAAGCCAATTTTACATTTTTCTAGAAATTAGGGCAGGTACCTCCTAAAAAATAGTAGTCTTTCACTTTAATCACTTGTGAGCACCTCCCGTGGTTTCATTTGGAATTTTATGGAGAATTACAAAAGTCCTGGCAATTATATTCCCATGGGAAGAGAGAAAGATGAAACCACTCTTGGAAATTTTGAATCCTGACTGGAGCAAAGACATTAGCATTTGGAATCAATGGTATAGCATGAAGGTGAAAAAATGCCTGATAATCAGTTTCCCATTATTCCAGAATTACTGTGAACAGAAAGTACAGTAATTTTCAATTGAATGAATTGGAATGCTCTTGCATAAGGAATGTTTCTGTGGGTTATTTGCTTTTCCAAAAGGTGTAAAAAATGTATCTGGACCTTGTTGCTTAGGAAAGAACTTCCACAGAAAGACATCTTCTTTATGCTCTGTAAAATATCCATGGTAGGTCTTCATTGTGGAAAATAAATCTCCTCTTAACTGATACAGAAATAATGGGTTCCCATCTTTACTGAACTCCCTGAATTGAAACTAAGCCCAGCTATCTACAACTATAATATATAACCTCAAAAGGTCATAAAGGATAATTGTAACTTCATGGAAATAGCTATTTGCTAAGTTGTATATTAAGAGATCACAGAAATGCTTACTAAAAGGAAAAGATTTCTTCATCTCTCTCCCCCAGTATCTCAGCCTTTCTAAAGCTAAAATATCTGTCAAAAGATGCTTACTCCTTGGAAGGAAAGTTATGAGCAACCTAGATAGCATATTGAAAAGCAGAGACATTACTTTGCCAACAAAGGTTCGTCTAGTCAAGGCTATGGTTTTTCCTGTGGTCATGTATGGATGTGAGAGTTGGACTGTGAAGAAAACTGAGCACTGAAGAATTGATGCTTTTGAACTGTGGTGTTGGAGAAGACTCTTGAGAGTCCCTTGGACTGCAAGGAGATCCAACCAGTCCATTCTGAAGGAGATCAGCCCTGGGATTTCTTTGGAAGGAATGATGCTAAAGCTGAAACTCCAGTACTTTGGCCACCTCATGTGAAGAGTGGACTCATTGGAAAAGACTCTGATGCTGGGAGGGATTGGGGGCAGGAGGAGAAGGGGACAACAGAGGATGAGATGGCTGGATGGCAACACTGACTCAATGGACGTGAGTCTCAGTGAACTCTGGGAGTTGGTGATGGACAGGGAGGCCTGGCATGCTGCGATTCATGGGGACACAAAGAGTCGGACACGACTGAGCAACTGAACTGAACAGAATTGAAGAGAAAATGTAATTTCCTTAGCCCTGAATTTTCAGACTTCAGCCCTCCATGTGATTGCTTGATTCTTCTTAAAATCAGGTGAAAATATTCATTGTACTAGAAAAAACTTCCTCAATAATTGAAAAAATTGCAATTGATGTTTAAGAGAAGAGAACCATGATGGAACACTAATTTGCTGAAAAATTTCAAGACTTTAATAAATATATCTTTTTTGTGTGTGCTACCACTGATGCCATATAGGTATGTGACCCTGGGAAAAATCATGTATTATTTCTCAATTTCTATATTTTTGAAACCTTGACAATGCAAAATTGGCCTTCCTAATTTAGAGTGTAGTTATGAGACAAGAACTAAAATTATTACTGTTGTTTGCCTTCCTCTGAAGAAAGCACTACGCAAATACAAAGAATCAGTAGAATATAAAGAATGAAACACTGAACCAAACCAGGAATCTCCACAATGAATCTCTACAGTGCCAAAAGAGACATTATTTTCCTATACAACCAGATAAGAATGTCAACATATGTTATCCTAAATATCATTATTTTTCCATTAATAGCCTATTATGAATCTATCATTCACCATTCTTTCTAAACCACCTCGAATTTCCTTCTTTTCTTTTTTCTTTCCTTCCTTCACTCTATTCTTTTTCTATTCCTATATTCCTCCCTTCCAACATTTACTGAGGACCCAGTATTATTCAAGACAATAGAAAAATACAGAGGAGAAAAAAAATGGAATTCTAGAAGGCTTAAAGAAAATGAAGTATGTTACAATAGGAAGCTGTAAGTATTTTAACTTGACTATATCTAAGGGTATAAGAGAAAGCATGATAAGAGATAAAGCTGGAGAAGTAGGCAGGGGACAGATCAGGGAAGGCCTTAGGTACTTTCTATAGGGGTTTCTATTTTATTCTATAGGTAATACAGAGCTAGTGAAGAATTTAATATTTTTGAACACTTTTATTCTGTCAACTGTAAGGGGAAAGGAAAGGTGAACAAAAACTTTGTAGGAAAATCAGTTGTAAGAGGGTTTTAAGAATATTGTTGAAAGATAATAAGAGTAGGAAATTGAGATTGCTGCTTTAGAGATGGTGAAGAGGAGACAGAATTGAGATACATAAAAGGAAGTACAGGAGGGATGGATGGACAGTATGTAGAATGAGAAAAGGAGATAATTTTAAAGGATGACTACAGGAGAAGGTGCAGTTTGGGGAGACAACAATGAGTTCAGTTTTAGACATGTGAAATTTGATTGAGAGCCATTTGTAAGGAGAGAGCCTATAGGGGGATATCAATAGTATCTCAGTGTTTTCACATATCCTGTTTCCTCACCTTGAATGTTTATTATTATTATTATTTAGCCACTCCATGGCATGTGGGATCTCAGTTCCCTGACCAGGGATTGAACGCATGTCCCCTGCACTGAAGCATAGAGTCTTAACCACTAGACCACCAGGGAAGTCCTTTGAACATTAATTCTTAATCTCTTGGTTTGGTTAATTCTTTGTTATCTTTTAAGTCTTACCCAAAATTATTGTTCAAAGATGTTAAGTCCCCTTCCTCATTTATTTGCTACCACAGTATTCTGTAATTTTCACTCCTAGAACTCCTAATACTTTATTTATATTTATCTGAAGCTGAGGGCCTAAGAACTGATGCTTTTGAAGTGTGGTGTTGGAGAAGACTTTTGAGAGTCCCTTGGACTGCAAGTGGAAGGACTAATGTTGAAGCTGAAACTCCAAAACTTTGGCCACCTGATGGAAAGAACTGACCCATTGGAAAAGACCCTGATGCTGGGAAAGATTGAAGGTGGAAGGAGAAGGGGATAACAGAGTATGAGATGGTTGGATGGCATCACCAACTCAATGGACGTGAGTTTGAGAAAATTCTGTGAGTTGGTGATGGACAGGGAGGCCTGGTGTGCTGCAGTCCATGGGGTTGCAAAGAGTCAGACACGACTGGGAGACTGAACTGAACTGAACTGAACCATTATTTAATACTCATCCCTCCCAGTAAGTGGTAGAATCCATGAGAACAAAGGTAAAACATCTGTATCCTTTTCTGCTGTATCTCCCAAACCCAAAAGAGTGCCTGATGAAGTTAAATGATTCTTAAGTGAATAAGTTTGAGTTTGGTTTTAGGGGATAGCTCTGCCTAAAGGTGGGCTTCCCTGGGGGCTCAGATGGTAAAGAATCTGCCTGTAATGTGAGTGACCTGGGTTCAGTCTCTGGGTCAGGAAGATCCCCTGGAGAAGGGCATGGCAACCCACTCCTGTATTCTTGCCTGGAGAATTCCATGGACAGAGGAGGTTGGTGGGCCACATTTCATGGGGTTGCAAAGAATCAGACACAACCGATAAACTAACACTACACTTCATTGCCTAAAGTGGAGTTGCATAGGGTGTTAACATATCAATTACTGATAGGAGATCGACCAAACAAAGCCATGAGAGTGGATGGAATTGCCTCAGTACAATGCATAGAATGGCACAAGCATACAAGATGAAAGAAATTAGAAAGTAAGTTCCATGAGGTAGGAACATTGATTTGTTTACTTTTATATCTATGGAGCTTACAACAGGTCTGGGCTAAATAAGTGTGATAATTTTTTTTGGTGGGGGGCGGATCAAGTCAGTTCATTTGTCACTCAGTCGTGTCTGACTCTTTGTGACCCCATGAACTGCAGCATACCAGGCCTCTGGGGGTGGGGTATAGAGTACTTTATTGATGGTACTCAAGAAGGTAGGGAAGCCCCTCCCCTTCCTCAGGGCGTCTGGGATGGAAACTGTGTGGAGGTTGGGAGATTCTCAGTGTGGAGCATGATAATATTTTTAAGGAAATAAAGGATTGAAGTACTATTGTTGTCTGGTTCTATCTGTCTCTTTTAGTTGTATGTACTTTTCAGGTGGTTATTTTGTTTCATGAACAGATTTTTTCTGAGGTTTTTAGCTACTGCATTTGTTAGTTCTCAGCTATTAAAACTATTTTGGGGAATGGAAATAATGAAAGTCCAGGTCCAAGTCTGTGTACATTTCTAGGGAAAGAATGAGCCCTAGGCACCATAAAATTAGTGTTAGTCATTCCTGTTTGCTGCTATACAACAACATTGGGCAGGGTTTTATTTTGAAACTCACAGGAAAAAGTGGAAGGAGGCCTTAGATTATAGTCTATCTTTCCTGGGGATCTGGAGGAGGAAAGGGAGAAAGGCTTGGAAGAGTGAATGCTGAGGGTAAGGGAATCACCTTGTATGCATTTTTGTCAATGCCTTACAGTAGCAAGGCTTTTGCACTGTCCTGATTTAAAGTGAAGACACAGTGAGATTAAACTGTAGATTTATTTGGAAAAAGGGACAGGTAGTCATTATATGGGAGAACTAAGGATGAAAATGTAAAACCACTCACCATCCTGTTCTTTCATCACTGCTTCCATTAGGCAGTCTTTTTCTCTCATGTAGCACTTAGCCAATCACCATTTTCTAAAGCTTTTTTTTTTCTTTCACTTTTATCAAAGTAATATGTATATATAGTTGTGGGTTTTTTTTTTTCTGGGGGGGGTAACTTTATACACATTGAACATCAACTTCCCTATTTCCCCTCCCCCCGGTTCTCTGGCAACTGCCATTCTATTCCCTGCTTCTGGGAGCCTGACTATTTTAGATTCCTCATATAGTGGAATCATGCAGTATTTGTCCTTCTGTAACTGACTGACTTCACTTAATGCAGTGCCATCCACATTGTCACAAATGGTGGGATTTCCTTCTTTTTAAGGATGAATATTCTGTTGTATGTATATACCACATTTTCTTTTGTCCATTAGTCTGTTGATGGATATTTGAGTTGGGATATTTTGTCTGTTGTGAATAATTATGTACATAGTTTAAAGATGCTCCTAGATTTATGATAGCCATTAAATAGCAGTTATCATAGCAGTTAAATATGATACTGTTAAATAGCAGTACCCTGCTTTACCTATCTCTTCCACATTTTCTTTCTTCAGTATTGTTTTCTTATATAGTTTTTTCCTCTAGATTTCTAAATGGTGTGCTAATACTATGAATGATTGTTAAATTTTAATATTTCCTTTTAAATTGCTGTTATGGAACCTAACAATTTAGTCATCTTATACCACTGTCCCTACCACATTTCACCTTCCTTTTTCTTAATATGGTTATAGCAATATCTAGTTTACTTTTCATTTGCTATGTACGTTTTCCTTATTTTTAATGCAACTGACCCTCTGCATCCATGGGCTCCACATCAGCAGATTCATCCAACCAAAGATTGAAAATATTCAGGAAAAAAAACAATTCCAGAAAGTTCTAAAAAGCAAAACTTGAGTTTGCTATGTGCTGGCAATGGTTTACATTGTATTAGGCTTTTTAAGTGTTCTTGCCTGGAGAATCTCAGGGACGGGGGAGCCTGGTGGGCTGCCATCTATGGGGTCGCACAGAGTCAGACACGACTGAAGTGACTTAGCAGTAGCAGCAGAGATTATTTAAAGTATATGGGAGGATGTGTGTGGGTTAATGCAAATACTACATCACTTTATATAAGGGAATTGAGCATTCTCAGATTTTGGAATTCATGTGCGTCCTGAAACCAGTCCCCCCACCCCACCCCATGTATACTGAGGGATGGCGCTATACCTAAGTATTATGTTGACTGGGTCCCCAGTGTGTAGTATGGTTACATTTCCTTTCTTAGAAAATCTATCATTTTTCCTGGACTTAATAGTTGTCTTGCTTTTCCATTTTACTTGGTTTCCTTTGGCACTCTTCATTTATGATTCCAAATTCTCTAATATCGTAGACTTGGAAAACTCCTTTGAATACTATTTTCTACATGGTCAAATACATTATTCTTGGTTTCATTTTAAATCTTTCATCATGTATTATACTTAACTCAGGAAAGATCCCTTGGAGGAAGACACTGCAACCCACTCCAGTATTCTTGCCTGGAGAATCCCTAGGACAGAGGAGTCTGATGGGTGGCAGTCCATAGGGTTGCACAGAGTTGGACAGGACTGAAGTGACTTAGCGTGCATGAACGCACACATGTTTACCTTAGAGGCTTCTTTCTGTCTGGAAACTCTAGTCCTTTAGTTCTGGGGAATTTTATTAACTTCTTTAATTCTCTTTATGACATTTTTTTTTTCTCTCTTTCTGAAACTCCTGTACTACTTGCCTGATGAGTTAGATTGATTGATCCTTTAATTTTTATACTCTTATTTTCTACATTTTTGTCTGCTCAATGATTTTCTCAGCTGTAATCTTCACAGTTTTATGAATTATTTTTTAAATTTTTATCATTTAAAAAACTTCATTAGTGAAACTGCAAACAAAAAAGTGTAGAGAGAATCTTAAAACTGTGATGCACCTATCATTCAGTTTAGTGATTAACTTTTTACTAATATTTCACTTCTCTGTACTTTCTGTGGAGAAGGAAACGGCAACCCACTCCAGTTTTCTTGCCTAGAGAATTCCACAGACAGAGGAGCCCGGTGGATACAGTCCATGGTGTCACAAACAGTTGGACACAACTGAGTGACTGAGCAGCAGCAGCACCATATATTTGTTGAATGAAACAATGAAAACACAAATGAAAAACATCTGTATTTAAAGGCTTGAGAGCTCTTCCCATATGTGGACTTAGTTATCGTGCTTCCCATACATCTCCTTTCTCTGTGCAGAAATTCCCAGATTTCCTCTAACACCCCTCCCATATAGTTGGCAGACCTTTTATTTCCTCATCCTCTGTCTGCTAAAAAGACCATGTCACTCTTTTTTTTTTTTTTTTTGGCCTTTTATTTTTTTTTTTTAATTTTATTTTATTTTTAAACTTTACATAATTGTATTAGTTTTGCCAAATATCAAAATGAATCCACCACAGGTATACATGTGTTCCCCATCCTGAACCCTCCTCCCTCCTCCCTCCCCATACCCTCCCTCTGGGTCGTCCCAGTGCACTAGCCCCAAGCATCCAGTATCGTGCATTGAATCTGGACTGGCATCTCGTTTCATACATGATATTTTACATGTTTCAATGCCATTCTCCCAAATCATCCCACCCTCTCCCTCTCCCACAGAGTCCAAAAGACTGTTCCATACATCAGCGTCACTTTTGCTGTCTCGTACACAGGGTTATTGTTATCATCTTTCTAAATTCCATATATATGCGTTAGTATACTGTACTGGTGTTTTTCCTTCTGGCTTACTTCACTCTGTATAATAGGCTCCAGTTTCATCCACCTCATTAGAACTGATTCAAATGTATTCTTTTTAATGGCTGAGTAATACTCCATTGTGTATATGTACCATTGCTTTCTTATCCATTCATCTGCTGATGGACATCTAGGTTGCTTCCATGTCCTGGCTATTATAAACAGTGCTGCGATGAACATTGGGGTACACGTGTCTCTTTCCCTTCTGGTTTCCTCTGTGTGTATGCCCAGCAGTGGGATTGCTGGATCATAAGGCAGTTCTATTTCCAGTTTTTTTAAAAAGGCATTTCTCCCACAAATGAACCCAACATTCACAATGTGGTCTGATCAGTGGAAGAAAATAAACTCCTTTATTGTAGACCTTACATCTAGGTGAATGCAGACTATTTCACAATTTTCATGTCAACAATACATCCCCCACATTCACTCTGAGTCAACAGAATTATCTTTTTCACTTAAACAACTCTTAAGGAATTCTATCCTTCTCCTAAACTTTGGAATAAATAGTAGAATCTATCACTGTAGTTTTGATTTATCATTTCAGCCTGTCAGATTTTTTTATTGGTTATATATATATATATATATAATATAAATATATATTATTTTATATAATATATAAAATATATTATTATATATAAAATATGTAATATTATATATAAATAATATATTATTATATACAAATATATATTATATATAATATATAATATATATATTGATATATTATATATATATATCAGTCAAGCTATTGAATCTACAAATTTGATAAGCTTATGTATGTTCTTTGTCTTAAGTTTTTGATAAAAATAGAAACGATTAAGTTCAATATCTAAGCCGTATAATTTTCCACTAAGGATAACCCTCCAGATGCAGGAGACCTGAGTTTGATCCCTGGGTTGGGAAGATCCCCTGGAGAAGGGAACAGATACCCACTCCAGTATTCCTGCCTGGAGAATTCCACAGACAGAGGAACCTGGCAGGCTACAGTCCATGGGGTCGCAAAGAGTTGGACATGACTGGAAAATTCTCAAAGAGATGGGAATACCAGACCACCTGACCTGCTTCTTGAGAAATTTGTATGCAGGTCAGGAAGCAACAGTTAGAACTGGACATGGAACAACAGACTGGTTCCAAATAGGAAAAGGAGTATGTCAAGGCTGTATATTGTCACCCTGTTTATTTAAACTATATGCAGAGTACATCATAAGAAATGCTGGGCTGGAAGAAGCACAAGCTGGAATCAAGATTTCCGGGAGAAATATCAATAACCTCAGATATGCAGATGACACCACCCTTATGGCAGAAAGTGAAGAGGAACTAAAAAGCCTCTTGATGAAAGTGAAAGCGGAGAGTGAAAAAGTTGGCTTAAAGCTCAACATTCAGAAAACGAAGATCATGGCATGTGGTCCCATCACTTCATGGCAAATAGATGGGGAAACAGTGGAAACAGTGTCAGACTTTATTTTTCTGGGCTCCAAAATCACTGCAGATGGTGACTGCAGCCATGAAATTAAAAGACGCTTACTCCTTGGAAGGAAAGTTATGACCAACCTAGATAGCATATTCAAAAGCAGAGACACTACTTTGCCAACAAAGGTCCGTCTAGTCAAGGCTATGGTTTTTTCAGTGGTCATGTATGGATGTGAGAGTTGGACTGTGAAGAAGGCTGAGCGCCGAAGAATTGATGCTTTTGAACTGTGGTGTCGGAGAAGACGCTTGAGAGTCCCTTGGACTGCAAGGAGATCCAACCAGTCCATTCTGAAGGAGATCAGCCCTGGGATTTCTTTGGAAGGAATGATGCTAAAGCTGAAACTCCAGTACTTTGGCCACCTCATGTGAAGAGTTGACTTATTGGAAAAGACTCTGATGCTGGGAGGGATTGGGGGCGGGAGGAAAAGGGGACGACAGAGGATGAGATGGCTGGATGGCATCACTGACTCGATGGACGTGAGTCTGAGTGAACTCCGGGAGTTGGTGATGGACAGGGAGGCCTGGCGTGCTGGGATTCATGGGGTGGCAAAGAGTCGGACACGACTGAGTGACTGATCTGATCTGAGTGACTTTCACTTTCATAATTTTCCTCTAAGGACAATCCTCCAGATATGAATCCCATCTAGGAACCAATACTCTTCATGTATATCATGAAATCTTCTAACTCACATCTCTCTCTCTCTTTCTCTCTCTTTTTTTTTTTTAGAATTTTTGGGTCCTGTCAAATGAGTCAAATTCTTTATTTATTTTAATTGAAGACTAATTAATTTACAATATTGTAGTTGTTTTTGCCATACATTGACATGAATCAGCCATAGGTGTACATGTGTTCCCCATCCTGAACCCACCTCCCACATCACTCCATATCCCATCCCTCTGGGTCATCCCAGTGCACCGCCCTGAGCACCCTGTCTCATGCATTGAACCTGGACCAGTGATCTGTTTCACATATGATAATATACTTGTTTCAATGCTATTCTCTCAAATCATCCCACGGTCGCCTTCTCCCACAGAGTCCAAAAGACTGTTCTTTACATCTGTGTTCTTTTGCTGTCTCTCATATAGGGTCATTGTTACCATCTTTCTAAATTCCATAAATATGTGTTAGTATACTGTATTGGTGTTTTTCTTTCTGGCTTACTTCACTCTGTATAATAGGCTCCAGTTTCATCCACCTCATTAGAACTAATTCATATGTATTCTTTTAAATGGCTGAGTAATTACCATTGTGTATATGTACCACAGCTTTCTTATCCATTCATATGCTGATGGATATCTAGGTTGCTACCATGTCCTGGCTATTATAAACAGTGCTGCGATGAACATTGGGGTACACGTGTCTCTTTCAATTCTGGTTTCCTCAGTGTGTATGCCCATCAGTGGGATTGCTGGGTCATATGGCAGTTCCTTTTCCAGTTTTTTAAGGAATCTCCACACTGTTCTCCATAGTGGCTGTACTACTTTGCATTCCCACCAACAGTGTAAGAGGGTTGCCTTTTCTCCACACCCTCTCCAGCATTTACTGCTTGTAGACTTTTGGAGAGCAGCCATTCTCACAGGTGTGAGATGGTACCTCATTGTGGTTTTGATTTGCATTTCTCTGATAATGAGTGATGTTAAGCATCTTTTCATGTGTTTGTTAGCCATCTGTATGTCTTCTTTGGAGAAATGTCTGTTTAGTTCTTTGGCCCATTTTTTGATTGGTTCATATATTTTTCTGGAATTGAGCTGCAGGAGTTGCTTGTATATTTTTGAGATTAATTCTTTGTCCATTGCTTCATTTGCTATTATTTTCTCCCAATCTGAAGGCTGTCTTGTCACCTTGCTTATAGTTTCTTTCGTTGTGCAAAAGCTTTTAATTTAATTAGGTCCCATTTGTTTATTTTTGCTTTTATTTTCATTACTCTGGGAAGTGGGTCATAGAGGATCCTGCTGTGATTTATGTTGGAGAGTGTTTTGCCTATCTATGTTTACCTCTAGGAGTTTTATGGTTTCTGGTCTTATGTTTAGATTTTAATCCATTTTGAATTTACTTTTGTGTATGGTGTTAGAAAGTTTTCTAGTTTTGTTCTTTTACAAGTGGTTGACCAGTTTTCTCAGCACCACTTGTTAAAGAGATTGTCTTTTCTCGATTGTATACTCTTGCCTCCTTTGTCAAAGATAAGGTGTCCATAGGTGCGTGGATTTATCTTTGGGCTTTCTATTTTGTTCCCTTGGTCTATATTTCTGTCTTTGTGCCAGTACCATACTGTCTGGATGACTGTAGCTTTGTAGTAGAGCCTGAAGTCAGGCAAGTTGTTTCCTCCAGTTCCATTATTCTTTCTCAAGATTGCTTTGGCTATTCAAGGTTTTTTTTTTTTTTTTTTTTGTATTTCCATACAAATTGTGAAATTATTTGTTCTAGTTCTGTGAAAAATACCATTGGTAGCTTGATAGGGATTGCATTGAATCTGTATATTGTTTTCATATATTGATTCTTCCAATCCATGAACATGGTATATTTCTCCATCTATTTGTGTCCTCTTTGATTTCTTTCATCGGTGTTTTATAGTTTTCTATACACAGGTCTTTTGTTTCTTTAGGTAGATATATTCCTAAGTATTTTATTCTTTTCATTGGATTGGTGAATGGAATTGTTTCCTTCTCTTTCTGTTTTCTCATTGTTAGTGAATAGGAATGCAAGATATTTCTGTGTGTTAATTTTATATCCTGCAACTTTCCTATATTCATTGATTAGCTCTAGTAATTTTCTGGTGGAGTCTTTAGAGTTTTCTATGTAGAGGATCATGTCATCTGCAAATAATGAGAGTTTTACTTCTTCTTTTCCAATCTGGATTCCTTTTATTTATTTTTCTGCTCTGATTGCTGTGGCTAAAACTTCCAAAACTATGTTGAATAATTGTGGTGAGAGTGGGCACACATGTCTTGTTCCTGACTTTAGGGGAAATGCTTTCAATTTTTCACCATTGAGGATAATGGTTGCTGTGGGTTTGTCATAGATAGCTTTTAATTTGTTGAGGTATGTTCCCTCTATACCTGCTTTCTGGAGGGTTTTTATCATAAATGGAAGTTGTTTTTTGTCAAAGGCTTTCTCTGCATCTATTGAGATAATCACATGGTTTTTATCTTTCAGTTTGTTAATATGGTATATACATTAATTGATTTGTGTATATTAAAGAATCCTTACATCCCTCAGATAAAGCCCACTTGGTCATGATGGTATGATCTTTTTAATATGTTGTTGGATTCTGTTTGCTAGGATTTTGTTAAGGATTTTTGCATCTATGTTCATCATGATATTGGCATGTAGTTTTCCTTTTTTGTGGTATCTTTGTCTGGTTTTGGGATTAGGGTGATGGTGGCCTCATAGAATGAGTTAGGAAATTTACCTTCCTCTGCAATTTTCTGGAAGAGTTTGAGCAGGATAGGTATTTAGCTCTTCTCTAAATTTTTGGTAGAATTCAGCTGTGAAGCCATCTGGACCTGGGCTTTTGTTTGTTGGATGATTTCTGATTACCGTTTTGATTTTTGTGCTTGTGATGGGTCTGTTAAGATTTTCTATTTCTTCCTGGTTCAGTTTTGGAAAGTTGTACTTTTCTAAGAATTTGTCCATTTCTTCCAAGTTGTCCATTTTATTTGCATATATTGCTGATAGTAGTCTCTTATGATCCTTTGTATTTCTGTGTTGTCTGTTGTGATTTCTCCATTTTCATTTCTAATTTTGTTGATTTGATTCTTCTCCCTTTGTTTCTTGATGAGTCTGGCTAATGGTTTGTCTATTACATTTATCTTCTCAAAGAACCATCTTTTGGCTTTGTTGATTTTTGCTCTGGTCTCTTTTGTTTCTTTTGCATTTATTTCTGCCCTAATTTTAAAGATTTATTTCCTTCTACTAACCCTGGGGTTCTTCATTTCTTCCTTTTCAAGTTGCTTTAGGTGTACAGTTAGGTTATTTATTCGACTTTTCTTGTTTCTTGAGGTAAGCCTGTATTGCTATGAACCTTCCCCTTAGCACTGCTTTTACAGTGTCCCATAGGTTTTGGGTTGTTCTGTTTTCATTTTCATTGGTTTCTATGCATATTTTGATTTCTTTTTTGATTTCTTCTGTGATTTTTTGGTTATTCAGAAGTGTGTTGTTCAGCCTCTATATGTTGGAATTTTTAATAGTTTTTCTCCTCTAATTGAGATCTAATCTTACTGCATTGTGGTCAGAAAATATGCTTGGAATTATTTCAATTTTTTTGAATTTACCAAGGCTAGATTTATGGCCCAGGATATGATATATCCTGGGGAAGGTTCCAGGTGCACTTGAGAAAAAGGTGAAATTCATTGGTTTGGGGTGAAATGTCCTATAGATATCCATTATGTCTAACTGGTCCACTGTATCATTTAAAGTTTGTTTTTCCTTGATAATTTTCTGTTTAGTTGATCTAGCCATAGGTGTGAGTGGGGTATTAAGTCTCCCACTATTAATGTGTTACTGTTAATTTCCCCTTTCATACTTGTTAGCATTTGCCTTACACTTTGCCATGCTCTTATGTTGGGTGGATATATATTTATAATAGTTATACCTTCTTGGATTAATCCTTTGATCATTATGTAGTGTCCTTCTCTGTCTCTTTTCACAGCCTTTATTTCAGTCTATTTTTTCTGATATGAGTATTGCTACTCCTGCTTTCTTTTGGTCTCCATTTACTTAAAATATCTTTTTCCAGCCCTTGACTTTCAGCCTGTATGTGTCCTTTGTTTTGAGGTGGGTCTCTTGTAAACAACATATATAGGGGGTCTTGTTTTTGTATCCATTCTGCCAGTCTTTGTCTTCTGGTTGAGGCATTCAACCCATTTATGTTTAAGGTAATTATTGATAAGTATGATCCCATTGCCATTTACTTTATTGTTTTGGGTTTGAGTTTATACACCCTTTTTGTGTTTTCTGTCTAGAGAAGATCCTTTAGCATTTGTTGGAGAGCTGGTTTGGTGGTGCTGAATTCTCTCAACTTTTGCTTGTCTGTAAAGCTT
The DNA here is from genome assembly GCF_029378745.1 of Bos indicus. NCBI lineage: Eukaryota > Metazoa > Chordata > Mammalia > Artiodactyla > Bovidae > Bos > Bos indicus. Next base: position 10,334,499 of record NC_091789.1, on the reverse strand, counting down.
TTGATTTCTCCTTCATATTTGAATGAGATCCTTGCTGGGTACAGTAATCTGGGCTGTAGGTTATTTTCTTTCATCACTTTAAGTATGTCCTGCATTCCCTCCTGGTCTGAAGAGTTTCTATTGAAAGATCAGCTGTTATCCTTATGGGAATCCCCTTGTGTGTTATTTGTTGTTTTCCCCTTGCTGCTTTTAATATTTGTTCTTTGTGTTTGATGTTTGTTATTTTGATTAATATGTGTCTTGGGGTGTTTCACCTTGGGTTTATCCTGTTTGGGACTCTCTGGGTTTCTTGGTCTTGGGTGGCTATTTCCTTCTCCATTTTAGGGAAAATTTCAACTATTATCTCCTCAAGTATTTTCTTATGGCCTTTCTTTTTGTCTTCTTCTGGGACTCCTATGATTTGAATGCTCTGGCATTTGACGTTCTCCCAGAGATCTCTGAGGTTGTCCTCATTTCTTTTAATTCTTTTTTCCTCTCTGCTTCACTTATTTCCACCATTCTATCTTTTACCTCACTTATATTTTGCCTTAGTTATTTTACTGTTGGTTCCCTCCAGAGTGTTTTTTTATCTCACTTGTTGCATTATTCATTATATAGTGACTCTTTTTTATTTCTTCTAGGTCCTTGTTAAACATTTCTTGCATCTGCTCAATCCTTGTCTCCAGGCTATTTATCTGTAACTCCATTTTGTTTTCAAGATTTTATATCATTCTTACTATTATTATTCTGAATTATTTTTCAGGTAGACTCCCTATCTCCTCGTCTTTTGTTTGTTTTTGTGGGCATTTATCATGTTCCTTTACCTGCTGAATATTTCTCTGCCTTTTCATCTTGTTTAGATTGCTGTGTTTGGGGTGGCCTTTCTGTATTCTGGCAGTTGGTGGTTCCTCTGTATTGTGAAGTTTTCTCCCTGTGGGTGGGGTTGGATGAGTGTTGTCAAGGTTTCCTGGTTAGGGAAGCTTGCGTTGGTGTTCTGGTGGGTGGAGCTGGATTTCTTCTCTCTGGAGTGCAATGAAGTGTCAAGTAGTGAGTTTTGAGATGTCTATGGGTTTGGTGTGGCTTTGGGCAGCCTGTATATTACAGTTCAGAGCTATGTTCCTTTATTGCTGGAGAATTTGCATGGCATGTCTTTCTCTGGAACTTGTTGGCTCTTGGATGGAGCTTGGTTTCAGTGTAGGTATGGAGGCTTTTGGATGAGCTCTTATCGATTAATGTTCCCTGGAGTTAGGGGTTCTCTGGTGTTCTCAGGTTTTGGATTTAAGCCTCTTGCCTCTGGTTTTCAGTCTTATTCTTTCTCTAGCCTCAAGACTTCTCCATCGATGCAGCACCAATGATAAAACATCTAGGTTAATGGGGAAAAGATTCTCCACAGTGAGGGATACCCAGTAAGGTTTGTTGAGTTACATGGAGAAGAGAAGAGGGAGGAGGGAGATAAAGGTGACCAGGAGGTGGAGAGGAGGAATCAAAAGGAGAGTTAGCAATCTAGCCAGTACAGCCTGGAACACCCACAGAGGTTCATGGAGTTACATAGAGAAGAGAAGAGGGAGGAAGGAGATAAAGGTAACCAGGAGAAGGGGGGGGGGTGGTCAGAAGGAGAGAGAGAGATCTAGCCTAAGTGTTCTCCACAGCCTGGAATACCAAAAGAGATTCACAGAGTTGCACAGAGAAGACAAGGGGGAGGGAGGAGATAGAAGTGATCTAGGGGAGAAAAAGGAGAGTCAAAAGGGGGAGAGGGTTAGCAAGCCAGTAATCACACTCTCAAGTAAAAATTGGTACTGATGATTATATTATTAAAGGTATAATATTGATAACAAATACCAGAAAGAGGTTAGAATAGAGGCTAGACTCTCAAAAATACAATATTAAAAAAACAAAACAAAATCACAAAAATTATTACAAAATATATATGAAATTTGCTTTAAAAATAGGGTATTTTCCTGCAAGGTAATAGTAGGTTATAAAAATGAAAATTAAAGAGTAATAAGGGACTTAATTTTTTTTTAAAAATTAAAAAATAAAAAAATGTGATAATAGTAAAAATATATCTAGGAATTTCTCTGGAGCTGTTGTGGGCAGTGTGGGCAGTTTCAGATAGTTCCTTGTTCCGGCTTATACTTCTCAAGGTCTATAGGCTCCTTCCAATGTAGCCGGTGGTAACTACAGGGTTTTAATCTGTTGCACCTGTCAATTCCAAAGCAATTCCTTCTTTATTTTGGCTTCTTCTGTTTGCAAGTCTCTTCAGTGTCTAATTTCCACCCTGACACAAGGGGGTGAAGGTGGTCACTTATTCAGGCTCACTTGTTCAGTCGTGCTGTGGGGAGGGAGGGACGCTGCAAACAAACACCACTGACGTGTGTGGGGAGTGCTCGCAGTGTCCCGGCCACACTGGGTTTGCCCTTGCTCATGGCGTGTGTGCTTTCCCAGTCTACACTGCTCAGGCTCCAGGTTGCTCTGCAGGGTAACTGTCTAAAGTGGGCCCTGGGTTGCGTGCACTTCCCAGGTTTAAGCCACTCAGGTTTAAGTTCTCAGGTACTCCGCAAAGGCACAGACTCTGTTGGGCTTGTGTTTTGTGCCCTTCCCAGGTCTGAGCAGCTCAGGCGACCAGGTGCTTGGTGAGCACACTCTCCCATTGTGGGGCGGGGCATCTTATCACCTCTCTTGTCCCATCTGCTTGGTTTCCTGGGTGCGCAGCAGGAGTGCCAGCTCAGGTGTGTCGTGTGTCTCCTCTGGAGAGCTGATCTCTGGTTGTGACCCTCCTGGCAGATGTCAACTGTCTAGGATCCCAGGAAGACTTAGTTAACAACTGGGAGCTGGCTCACAGTCTGGTAGAGGATGCCATCTTTGGGGCCGAGATTGCCGCTTCCTGGCTTTGTCTGTCACCCGCCTGCCTCTCTGCCTCCGGCAGGGGATGGGCTGGTCCACAGTCTGCTAGCTCTCCTCTGGTATTTGCTCAGTCCTTTGTTCTGTGAGTGGGCCTGGCAGTGCCTTAGGTTAGAGCTTTTTGTGGGAAAATTCTCTGTCTCTCTTTCTCTCTCTCTGGCTATCCCACTGTTTGGGTTGCTATCTCATGTTAGCTCCCTTAGATTGCCCTCAGGGCATTCAGGCCCAGTCCCTACCCTAAACAACGCAGCCCGCACCTCCCTGTTAAGCCCCCACTTGGTAGTGGCGGATGCAAGCATCTGGGCTACTTATCTGCTGGGAGGTGCCATTAGGCATGTAATCTGTGGGTTTTATTTATTTATTTATTTATTTTTCCTCCTGGTTATGTTGCCCTCTGAGATTCCCAAACTCCCCACAGACCCACTGGTGAGAGGGTTTTCTGGTGTTTGGAAACTTCTTCTCTTTTACGACTCCCTCCCCGGGATGGGACTCCATCCCTAACTCTTTTGTCTCTCTTTTTGTTTTATACTTTGCCCTACCTCCTTTTGAAGACAATGGACTGCCTTTCTGGGTGCCTGGTGTCCTCTGCCAGAGTTCAGAAGTTGTTTTGTGGAATTTGCTCAGTGTTCAAATGATCTTTCGATGAATCTGTGGGGAAGAAAGTGGTCTCCCCATCCTATTCCTCCACCATCTTAGGACTGATCCCCTAACTCACATCTCTTTAACTCCACACTTCTATGCATTGTAATTCCATTAAATTTCTATGTAATAAACAGCTATTATTTGCAAAACAATGTGATGGTCAGGATATTATACCAGGATCAGTTCCGTTCAGTCGCTCAGTCATGTCCGACTCTTTGCAACCCCATGAATCGCAGCACGCCAGGCCTCCCTGTCCATCACCAACTCCCGGAGTTCACTCAGACTCACATCCATGGAGTCAGTGATGCCATCCAGCCATCTCATCCTCTGTTGTCCCCTTCTCCTCCTGCCCCAATCCCTCCCAGCATCAGAGTGTTTTCCAGTGAGTCAACTCTTCGCATGAGGTGGCCAAATATTGTTGTGTTTTTCTTCAAAATGCAGCTGAAATCCCGATTCATTATGTCTATGACAACTTCTTTATCTGCTAATCTAAAAATAATGGCATATTTAGTTGTGCTTAAAAGATCCTAAATTCTATCACTTGAAAATCTTGGATCTTCAGTTAAGTATTGCTATCAACATATGCCACATTTCATATAGCATGTGCACTGAGGACAGAAGATACATAATATAATAAAGCTTAATTGATAGAGGTATTTTGACGTTTATTTTCCATGTCAGAATCATGACACTCTTGTGAAAGAATTTTTAAAAATGTCAGTAGGGCTCAGAAAGGAAAGTATAAGAATAAAGATGAATAATCATCTAACATATTGAATTGTCTAGAATCTGCCCTGAGTAGTATAGCATCAACCCAAAAGGAAGAATATGAATAACAGCTGTCCATTGAGGAGCAGTCCTTTGCTGAAAACAGACTTCTAAATGTAATAGAGTCCATTAGAATATTTGATCCAATTTATCTCAAAGGATGGATATTTCAGAAAGCTTCCTCTATGTTCTGCTTTTCAGAAGAGTAAAGGCTATCCTTTGAAATGTTGGACCTTTGTGTTTTGTATAGGCTTTATGGCATGGTCTTAGTTATATATTCTTCTTCTTTTTTTAAATTTAATGTTACTGAAGCAGTAGTGCAGGTTTTATAGTGAAAGAAAATAGTGAATGGTTTTAGAAAGTGCTAGGGATTAGAGAAGAAATTATATTAAAGAGGAAGCTGTATATTTCAATAGAGCTTACCACTTCAGTTTAGATATAATGTTTAAAATATTTGTCAATTAGCTGACAATAAAATAGAATAGAGAATGTTCCAGAATTTATAGGTAGTGGAAAGAACCAAACTTTATCTTTCTCACCTTCCACCTAAAAACCTAGTTTAGCCCTTTGCTATTCCTAATTAGTTTTATGGTTGAAAAACAGAAACCAAAACTGTTGTAGCAGCAGAAAACTTACTTTTATGCTTGAATGGTCACTGCTAATAACTATGCAAATAAAATGACAAATCTGCTATTTTTGTTACTCTGGCTATACATTGAATCTGCAGAATTGTTTCCCAGATGAGTTTAATGCCAACTCAGATTACACCCACTTTCCTTGTAGTATGTAAGAAAGGAATCTTTTATTGGGAAGTATGAAACCTAGGTTCTGCCTCCTCAGTTCATAAGGTCATGACTCTGAAGATATTTAAACAAAGACCTCAACAGAGATCATTCTTCGCCTGGCTGAATGCAATAAAGAGCCTCCACCTGAAAACTCTAAAGACTTCCAATATCTATGTTGAAAATACTTTTGAGGGACTCCCCTGGTGGCACAGTAGATAGGAATCCACCTGCCAATGCAGGGGACACGGGTTTGATCCCTGATATGAGAAGATTCCACATGCCTCAGAGCAACTAAGCCTGTAGCCACAACTCTGAGCCTATGTGCTGCAACCGCTGAAGTCTGCAAACCTAGAGCCAGTGGTCTGCAACAAGAGAAGCCACTGCCATGAGAAGCCTGCATACCACAACGAAGAGTAGCCCCTACTCACTGCAATAAAGAAAGCCTGTGTGCAGCAACAAAGACCCAGTGCAACCAAAACTAACTAAATAATTTTTTTAATTAAAAAGAAAAAAAAAAACAAGATAATGTTGACACTTAAGTCTAACTTACTCTTTAAAAATGAAATAATTATTATAACAAATGTGCTCTATTGAAAGTATATGTGAAATAATGCTAAGATTTATATGTGAAATATAAATATATATGTTATATGAAATATAAATATATATATGTTAAAATATATGTGAAATAATGCAGTGCTTAGTATGTCAAGCTATGTGTTAAACACATATATATTATACTATGTACATGTATTAGCTCTTCTAATTCGCACAATAGTTCTATAATCATTCCCTTATCACAGATAAGGCATGTGAGACAAAAAAGTTATTCAAGGTGCCTAGAATCACATAGTCTGTGTCAGTCAGACTAAATCATGGCAAAACTGACTATGGAGCCTATGTTTTAAAACCACTAAACTATATTGTCTCTTGATGAGTGACCTAGAAAAAGATTAGCCTTCATTAAAATCAACCACTAAATATGGTTAACTATTATGCTACAAGTTATAGCATAATAGCTACTGGGAATAGAATTGGAAATTTCTGCAGGTTGTTGAAAGGTGGTTGTCACAGAAAAACTGATTTTTTGTATGTTTTCTGTTCTGACAGTGAAATTTGTATGTGTTTGCCTTGGCTTTATTCATATATACAATGTTACTTGGCTTCTTTCTATATAAAAGCCATGCCACTGAAGATGTTTCATACGTTTAGAAGGAAGCCAAGTGATATTATAAAATCTTACTGGAGAAGACCAGGTCAACTAATCATGTTCTTGACTACATAAAGAGAAGGCAGCAACTCAATTAATATAAAATAAAAATTGTTAGGACTGATGTTTAATGTATATGCATGACTGTGGAGAAATTGGCTGATTTCTTCAGAATACATTATTGATAATAGTTCTATTTTCAGAAAGATCATGTCTGTGCATAGGCATTCTGTTTCTTTGAAATTTCTTATGTATCTGTGCTTATCTACTTTTTAAATTTAAATATATTTGACATACAACATCATGTAAGCGTAAAATGTACAACATGTTGATTTTATACATTTATATATTGCAGTATGATTGTCATTGTAGTGTTGGCTAACACTCTTATGTTACATAATTGTCGTTTCTTTTTTGCGATGGGAATAATTAAGATCTGGTCTCTTAGCAAGTTTGATGTTTGTAGGGCAATATGTATTGTTCTCTATGCTGTGCATTAGATTTCCAGAACTTATTTATCTACTAGTTGCAGGTTTGTACCCTTAAACATCTTTCCTATTCTTCCACCTCCAGGCACTGATAACCACCATTCTTACTCTCTGGTTTTATAAGATTGGCTTTTTTAGGTTCTACATACAAGTGAAAGTAAAAGTGTTAGTTGCTTAGTCATGTCTGACTCTTTGCAACCCTATGGATAATAGTCCACTAGGCTCAGGCTCCTCTGTCCACAGAATTCTCCAGGCAAGAATATTGGACTGGGTAGCCATGCCCTTCTCTAGGGAATCTTCCCAACCCAGGGATTGAACCCAGGTCTCCTGCATTGCAGGCAGATTCTTTATGGTCTAAGCCATCAGGGAAGCCTCAAGAAATTAAGTTCCAACTGGAGGTGCCATGGAGAACACGGGGCCTCATGCAATCATAAAATTTGTCTTTCTCTGGCAGGAGGAGAAGGGACGACAGAGGATGAGATGGCTGGATGGCATCACCGACTCGATGGACGTGAGTTTGAGTGAACTCCCGGAGTTTGTAATGGACAGGGAGGCCTGGCATGCTGCAATTCATGGGGTCGCAAAGAGTCGGACATGAATGAGCAACTGAACTGAACTGACTGAACTGACATCTCATTTCTTATTAAGCATAGTTATAGATCTCAGAGAAAAAGTCCAGTTGGAAAGACTAGATTTCATATCTCTGAAAATTTAGTTTCTATTCAACTCCTGACTGGCAGAAATTTCCAGCTGTAGTCATACTGTTCAGAGATGAAAGAATCAAATTCTAGGGAGCATAGAGCGCAAAGCCCACCCATTTCAATGACAACAAATATCACGCTAAGATGAATCAACATATTACAACAGAATATGACTGATTTACCAAAGTTTCAAATCCTATGAAACACTGTGACAGGTCTGAATGTATTTGAAATGTTTCATTTTAGTTTCAGGTTAATTATTTTCCTCTGCTACTGTCCCCATTCAGCTTATTTCTAGAGTTATTTAGATAATTAGTGTCTTATCTCCTTTTAATCATAGTTTTTCAATAGACATTGTTGAGATTCTATTTCAAAGGTATTTTGAAAACCATACTTTATTGTATTGATTAAAAATGAAGTACAAATGTTAATAAAATGTCCTTTCTTTACTATTAAATTAAGGAGATGGACAATGAGCAGAACATATTTAATTTGAAGATGATCATTTAGTACACATTCTACATCTATGAAAAAGCTAGACTGGCTGGTTGTACTCTTTGACACACACACACACACAACAAAATAATTTAGCAAAAGGAGAAAAAGAAGGAAAAAATAACCATAGAAGACTATGGTTCATCACTGATTACCTAAACTGTGTACTGTAGTAAAGTAATGCCTCAAAAGCAATTTAAAGGATATCTTTATAGATGGGTAAAATCACTCTGATACAGGAAAAAGAAGGAAACAAAATTAACAACTTTCAAGCTTTGGTTGACAGATTCTGTCATTTTTATTTTCTATTATAGATAAATGGTATCCTAACAAAGAGAATCACTTTCACAAGGTTATGAAAGTAGTCCTAGGAGGTAGAAGATCTTCAAAATACCAATTGAATTTAAATCCTATTTCCTGTTACTATATTAGTTATACTCACATGAAAATCAACATTTAAGATAAAATAATTTATTGGGTTACATATTCCAATTCAGAGACATAAAATAAAATTTCCATGAGTACATATTCTATCGAATTCACCAAGTTTAAAACTGTGATGGACCATGCCTAGAAGTTCTAGGAATGTTTGACCTAAGTTTTATTTGTCTTAATATTAATGAATTTATCTTTTAACAGAAAATGTACACTCTAATATGTAAGACACTACATTTTAACTTCTTGTTGAGCCCCTTATCCTGTTTACTCATGTTCAAATTACCATATTTTTCTGTGGATCTGGGAAGAAAACAGCTCCTGACATTTCTAGAACATACTTGAGAATTTTGTAAGTGTGCCATTGATTAAGCTTACAGTGCTAAACTGGTCTTTAAAATACTCAATCCATGATTATGAAAGTAAGTTGTATAAGCCAATCTATAACTATAGTGTATCCAAGCCACACTCAATTAAATGTCTGGCAAGGCATAGAAACATCTGCTCAGCACATTTGATTCAACAGTAATTTCGATAGTCAAAAAGGAAGGAAAAAAAAAAAAAAAACTATGATATAGTATTGGTTTTAGTACTTACTGAAAATGTTTTTTTTTCTTTCTTGTCTAATTTAAATGCTTATGACAAGAAACCAAATCAGTTGGAATTGATACTTGAGACTGCAAGGCAAGTTGTTTAAAAAAAGGCTGTTATCATGTTATCATTTCATCTTCTTAGATGAGTAAATCAGAATTTTCTGTTTTTAACCTCCCAAATAAAGAGAAAGCCAAAATTTTAGATGCTGAGGCATGAGAATAGCTTAATTACTCTCACCTAATATATTTATAATCAGTTATACTAATTATATACCAATATATATACTTTTACATTTTATTTATATTTTGTTTTTAACTCTGTGTGTGTGTGTGTGTGTGTGTGTGTGTATATTTGTTTTACTTTGCAGATCACTGTAACATTTAATTTGAAAAAAGGCCCCCCTCCCAAGTATTTATAAAGCCCTTACTTTAATTAAAATAAAACTGGAATTGAAGTTTATTTATCAGATGCTAAGAAGGACAGGGAAGCCTGGCATGATATAGTTCACGGGGTTGCAAAGAGCTGGACATGACTTAGTGACTGAACAATAACAAGAAGAAGGAGAAACAGCAACAACATATTTATGTTTCTCCATATACCCAATAAAAAGAGAGAGAAAAACTAGATAACAGAACTAAATAACTATGAACAGCACTTACAACAGAATATAAGCAGGTGATAAAATTAGTTGATACCAAATCTGAATGATATTAGGAAAGCAATAAGGGCGATGTCCAATCAACTTGAGATTGGAGAATCTGAAATAGCTAAGAGATATACACTAGAAAGCACAGATGGCCAACTGGATAACAGCAGCTGAAAATAGAAGGGGTTTTTCCCTCTCCAATAGCAAATGCATGTAAGCAGTCCATGATAAGAAGAATTGAAGCTAGTCTATTAGTCTAACTCCTATGAACATTCACATATGCTCACATATGCTCGCGTCTAGAACAAGTCCTATGCTGAGGAGAAACTTTTGGAAATGGAATAAAAATTGAGCAAAACAGGGACAATAGAGAAAGAGAAGCTATTCAAGGTGGGACGAGAAAATAGAGGTAGGAAATTCAGGACAGCAAATAGCAATATTTTGGAACATTATAAGAAAACAACAGGAGAAGGAAATCTATTAAGTACAAGAACATTCCTTTTTTTTTTTTTTTTCTGTGTATTTATTTTACTTTACAATATTGTATTGGTTTTGCCATACATTAACTTGAATCTGCCATAGGTGTACATATTTTCCCCATCCTGAATCCCCCTCCCACCTCCCTCCCCATCCCATCCCTCTGGGTCATCCCAGTGCACCAGGCCCGAGCACCCTGTATCATGCATCAAACCTGGACTGGTGATTCGTTTCACATATAATTTACATGTTTCAATGCCCTTATCCCATATTATCCCACCCTCACCCTCTCCCACAGAGTCCAAAAGACTGTTCAATACATCTGTGTCTCTTTTGCTGTCTTGCATACAGGGTTATCATTACCATCTTACTATATATATGTGGTAGTATACTGTATTGGTGTTTTTCCATATATATATTTGTATACTAACACATATATATTTCCATATATATATATTTCCATATATATATATAAAAAACATATATATGTTTCCATATGTATATGTTTCCATATATATATATATATATATATATATATACACACACACTGCTGCTGCTGCTGCTAAGTCGCTTCAGTTGTGTCTGACTCTGTGTGACCCCAGAGACGGCAGCCCACCAGGCTCCCTCATCCCTGGGATTCTCCAGGCAAGAACACTGGAGTGGGTGGCCATTTCCTTCTCCAATTCAGGAAAGTGAAAAGTGAAAGTGAAGTCGCTCAGTCGCGCCAGACTTTTAGCGACCCCATGGACTGCAGCCTACCAGGGTCCGCTGTCCATGCGATATTCCAGTCAAGAGTACTGGAGTGGGGTGCCATTACCTTCTTTGATATATATACACACACACACACACATATATATGTGTATATATATGTGTTTCCATATATATATATTTATATAAACTAACATATATATTTATATAAACTAAATATTTATATATATTTATATAAACTAACATATATATTTCCATATATATGCCTTAGTATACTGTATTGGTGTTTTTCTTTCTGGCTTACTTCACTCTGTATAATCAGCTTCAGTTTCATCCACCTCATTAGAACTGATTCATATGTATTCTTTTTAATGGCTAAGTAATATTCCATTGTGTATATGTACCACAGCTTTCTTATCCATTCGTATGGCTGCTTCCATGTCCTGGCTATTATAAACAGTGCTACAATGAACATTGGGGTATATGTGTCTCTTTCAATTTTGGTTTCCTTGGTGTGTATGCCCAGCAGTGGGATTGCTGGGTCGTATGGCAGTTCTATTTCCAGTTTTTTAAGGAATCTCTACACTATTCTCCATAGTGGCTGTACTAGTTTGCATTCCCACCAACAGTGTAAGAGGGTTCCCTTTTCTGCACACCCTCTCCAGCATTTATTGCTTGTTGACTTTTGGATAGCAGCCATTCTGACTGGCGTGAAATGGTACCCCATTGTGGTTTGATTTGCATTTCTCTGATATGAGTGATGTTGAGCATCTTTTCATGTGTTTGTTAGTCATCTGTATGTCTTCTTTGAAGAAATGTCTGTTTAGTTCTTTGGCCCACTTTTTGATTAGGTCTTTTATTTTTCTGGAATTGAGTTGCAGGTGTTGCTTGTGTATTTTTGAGATGAGTTGTTTGTCAGTTGCTTCGTTTGCTATTATTTTCTCCCATTCTGAAGGCTGTCTTTTCACCTTGCTTAGAGTTTCCTTTGTTGTGCAGAAGCTTTTAAGTTTAATTAGGTCCCATTTGTATATTTTTGCTTTTATTTCCAATATTCTGGGAGATGGGTCATAGAGGATCCTGCTGTGGTTTATGTTGGAGAGTGTGTTGCCTATGTTTTACTCTAGGAGTTTAATAGGTTCTGGTCTTACATTTAGATCTTTCACCCATTTTGAGTTTATTTTTGTGTATGGTGTTAGAAAGTGTTCTAGTTTCATTCTTTTACAAGTGGTTGACCAGTTTTCCCAGCACCACTTGTTAAAAGATTGTCTTTTCTCCATTGTATATTCTTTTTTAAAAAATTTTATTTTATTTAACTTTACAATATTGTATTGGTTTTGCCAGATATCAAAATGAATCTGCCACAGGTACACATGTGTTCCCCATCCTGAACCCTCCTCCCTCCTCCATCCCCATACCATCCCTCTGGGTTGTCCCAGTGCACCAGCCCCAAGCATCCAGTATCGTGCATCGAACCTGGACTGGAGACTCGTTTCATACATGATATTATACTTATTTCAATGCCATTCTTCCAAATCGTCCCACCCTCTCCCTTTCCCACAGAGTCCAAAAGACTGTTCTATACATCAGTGTCTCTTTTGCTGTCTCACATGCAGGGTTATTGTTACCATCTTTCTAAATTCCATATATATGCGTTAGTATACTGTACTGGTGTTTTTCTTTCTGGCTTACTTCACTCTGTATGATAGGCTCCAGTTTCACCCACCTCATTAGAACTGATTCAAATGTATTCTTTTTAATGGCTGAGTAATACTCCATTGTGTATATGTACCACTGCTTTCTTTTCCATTCATCTGCTGATGGACATCTAGGTTGCTTGCATGTCCTGGCTATTGTAAACAGTGCTGTGATGAACATTGGGGTACACGTGTCTCTTTCCCTTCTGGTTTCCTCAGTGTGTATGCCCATCAGTGGGATTGCTGGATCATAAGGCAGTTCTATTTCCAGTTTTTTAAGGAATCTCCACACTGTTCTCCATAGTGGCTGTACTAGTTTGCATTCCCACCAACAGTGTAAGAGGGTTCCCTTTTCTGCACACCCTCTCCAGCATTTATTGCTTGTAGACTTTTGGATAGCAGCCATTCTGACTGGCTTGAGATGGTACCTCATAGTGGTTTTGATTTGCATTTCTCTGATAATGAGTGATGTTGAGCATCTTTTCATGTGTTTGTTAGCCATCTGTATGTCTTCTTTGGAGAAATGTCTATTTAGTTCCTTGGCCCATTTTTTGATTGGGTCATTTATTTTTCTGGAGTTGAGCTGTAGGAGTTGCTTGTATATTTTTGAGATTAGTTGTTTCTCAGTTGCTTCGTTTGCTATTATTTTCTCCCATTCTGAAGGCTGTCTTTTCACCTTGCTCAGAGTTTCCTTTGTTGTGCAGAAGCTTTTAAGTTTAATTAGGTCCCATTTGTTTATTTTTGCTTTTATTTCCAGTATTCTGGGAGGTGGATCATAGAGGATCCTGCTGTGATGTATGTCGGAGAGTGTTTTGCCTATGTTCTCCTCTAGGAGTTTTATAGTTTCTGGTCTTATGTTTAGATCTTTAATCCATTTTGAGTTTATTTTTGTGTATGGTGTTAGAAAGTGTTCTAGTTTCATTCTTTTACAAGTGGTTGACCAGTTTTCCCAGCACCACTTGTTAAAGAGATTGTCTTTAATCCATTGTATATTCTTGCCTCCTTTGTCAAAGATAAGGTGTCCATATGTGCGTGGATTTATCTCTGGGCTTTCTATTTTGTTCCACTGATCTATATTTCTGTCTTTGTGCCAGTACCATACTGTCTTGATAACTGTGGCTTTGTAGTAGAGCCTGAAGTCAGGTAGGTTGATTCCTCCACTTCCATTCTTCTTTCTCAAGATCGCTTTGGCTATTCGAGGTTTTTTTTGTATTTCCATACAAATTGTGAAATTATTTGTTCTAGTTTTGTGAAAAATACCATTGGTAGCTTGATAGGGATTGCATTGAATCTATAAATTGCTTTGGGTCGCATACTTGTTTTCACTGTATTGATTCTTCCAATCCATGAACATGGTATATTTCTCCATCTATTTGTGTCCTCTTTGATATCTTTCACCGGTGTTTTATAGTTTTCTATATATAGGTCTTTTGTTTCTTTAGGTAGATATATTCCTAAGTATTTTATTCTTTTCATTGCAATGGTGAATGGAATTGTTTCCTTAATTTCTCTTTCTGTTTTCTCATTGTTAGTGTATAGGAATGCAATGGATTTCTCTGTGTTAATTTTATATCCTTCAACTCTCCTATATTCATTGATTGGCTCTAGTAATTTTCTGATGGAGTCTTTAGAGTTTTCTATGTAGAGGATCATGTCCTCTGCAAACAGTGAGAGTTTTATTCTTCTTTTCAATCTGGATTCTTTTTTTTTTCTTTTTCTGCTCTGATTGCTGTGGCCCAAACTTCCAAAACTATGTTGAATAGTAGTGGTGAGAGTGGGCACCCTTGTCTTGTTCCTGACTTTAGGGGAAATGCTTTCAATTTTTAAACATTGAGGATAATGTTTGCTGTGGGTTTGTCATATATAGTTTTTATTATGTTGAGGTATGTTCCTTCTATGCCTGCTTTCTGGAGGGTTTTTATCATAAATGGATGTTGAATTTTGTCAAAGGCTTTCTCTGCATCTATTGAGATAATCATATGGTTTTTATCTTTCAGTTTGTTAATGTAGTGTATTACATTGATTGATTTGTGGATATTGAAGAATCCTTGCATCCTGGGATAAAGCCCACTTGGTCATGATGTATGATCTTTTTAATATGTTGTTGGATTCTGTTTGCTAGGATTTTGTTAAGGATTTTTGCATCTATGTTCATCAGTGATATTGGCCTGTAGTTTTCATTTTTTTGTGGCGTCTTTGTCAGGTTTTGGTATTAGGGTGATTGTAGCCTCATAGAATGAGTTTGGAAGTTTACCTTCCTCTGCAATTTTCTGGAAGAGTTTGAGTACGATAGTGTTACCTCTTCTCCAAGTTTTTGGTAGAATTCAACTGTGAAGCCATCTGATCCTGGGCTTTTGTTTGTTGGAAGACTTCTGATTACAGTTTCAATTTCCATGGTTGTGATGGGTCTGTTAAGATTTTCTATTTTTTCCTGGTTCGGTTTTGGAAAGTTGTACTTTTCTAAGAATTTGTCCATTTCTTCCAAGTTGTCCATTTTATTTGCATATAAGTTGCTGATATTGAACTGTGGTGTTGGAGAAGACTCTACTTGAGAGTCTCTTGGACTGCAAGGAGATCCAGCCAGTCCATTCTGAAGGAGATCAGCCCTGGGATTTCTTTGGGAGGAATGATACTAAAGCCGAAACTCCAGTACTTTGGCCACCTCATGCGAAGAGTTGACTCATTGGAAAAGACTCTGATGCTGGGAGGGATTGGGGGCAAGAGGAGAAGGGGACGACAGAGGATGAGATGGCTGGATGACATCACTGACTCGATAAACATGAGTCTCAGTGAACTCTGGGAGCTGGTGTTGGACAGGAAGGCCTGGCGTGCTGCGACACAACTGAGAAACTGAACTTAACTGAACTGAACTGCTATTAATAGTCTCTTATGATCCCTTGTATTTCTGTGTTGTCTTTTGTGATCTCTCCAATTTCATTTCTAATTTTGTTGATTTTATTTTTCTCCCTTTGTTTCTTGATGAGTCTGCCTAATGGTTTGTCAATTTTATTTAACTTCTCAAAGAACCAGCTTTTGGTTTTGCTGATTTTTGCTCTGGTCTCTTTTGTTTCTTTTGCATTTATTTCTGCCCTAATTTTTAAGATTTCTTTCTTTCTACTAACCCTGGGGTTTTTTCATTTCTTCCTTTTCTAGTTGCTTTAGGTATAGAGTTAGGTTATTTATTTGACTTTTTTCTTGTTTCTTTTTTTTTTTTTTTTGTATTGCTATGAACCTTCCCCTTAGCACTGCCTTTACAGTGTCCCATAAGTTTTGTGTTGTTGTGTTTACATTTTCATTTGTTTCTATGCATATTTTGATTTCTTTTTTGATTTCTTCTCTGAGTTGTTGGTTATTCAGCAGCGTGTTGTTCAGCCTCTATATGTTGGCGTTTTTAATAGTTCTTCTCCTGTAATTTAGATCTAATCTTACTGCATTGTGGTCAGGAAAGATGCTTGGAATGATTTCAATTTTTTTGAATTTACCTAGGCTAGATTTACGGCCCAGGATGTGATCTATCCTGGAGAATGTTCCTTATGCACTTGAGAAAAAGGTGAAATTCATTGTTTTGGGGTGAAATGTCCTATAGATATCAATTAGGTTTATTGTATCATTTAAAGTTTGTGTTTCCTTGTTAATTTTCTTTTTAGTTGATCTATCCATAGGTGTGAGTGAAATATTAAAGTCTCCCACTATTAGTGTGTCATTGTTCATTTCCCCTTTCATACTTGTTAGCATTTGCCTTACATATTGCCATGCTCCTATGTTGGGTGTATATATATTTATAATAGTTATATCTTCTTCTTGGATTGATCCTTTGATCATTATGTAGTGTCCTTCTTTGTCTCTTTTCACAGCCTTTATTTCAAAGTCTATTTTATCTGATATGAGTATCGCTACTCCTGCTTTCCTTTGGTCTCTATTTGCATGGAATATCTTTTTTCACCCCTTCACTTTCAGTCTGTATGTGTCCCTTGTTTTGAGGTGGGTCTCTTGTATACAACATATATAGGAGTCTTATTTTTTAATCCATTCATCCAGTCTTTGTCTTTTGGTTGGGACATTCAAACCATTTACATTTAAGGTAATTATTGATAATTATGATGCCATTGCCATTTACTTTTTTGTTTTGCATTAGAATTTATACACCCTTTCTATGTTTCCTGTCTAGAGAATATCCTTTAGCATTTGTTGGAGAGCTGGTTTGGTGATGCTGAATTCTCTCAGCTTAAGAACATTCTTTTTTTTTTTTTTTTTTTTAAACTTTACAAAATTGTATTAGTTTTGCCAAATATCAAAATGAATCCACCACAGGTATACATGTGTTCCCCATCCTGAACCCTCCTCCCTCCTCCCTCCCCATACCATCCCTCTGGGTCATCCCAGTGCACTAGCCCCAAGCATCCAGTATCATGCATTGAACCTGGACTGGCAACTCGTTTCATACATGATATTTTACATGTTTCAATGCCATTCTCCCAAATCTTCCCACCCTCTCCCTCTCCCACAGAGTCCATAAGACTGTTCTGTACACAAATGTCTCTTTTGCTATCTCGTACACAGGGTTATTGTTACCATCTTTCTAAATTCCATATATATACATTAGTATACTGTATTGGTGTTTTTCTTTCTGGCTTATTTCAATCTGTATAATAGTGCCACTTTTTTAAAAAAAATCAAGAAAATTTACGGAAAATAAAAGTAAGAAAGAGAAAATTATCAAGATTAAATCGTATTCAAATTTATTATAAAAACAATAGAGAATGGGCAAGACAACTTGGTACAGACAATAAAAGAGCTCCAGAAACATGTGCTCTAAAAGCAGATCAAAACAGCAAGATACTACTCCAAAATAAGCAAGAAGATTTAAGATAATAATCCATTTAAAATCAGAATTATAAAAATTCATAAAGAAGATGAAAGAAGTGAAAGTAATTTCTGAAATAAAACTATAGTCACAAAGCACATGAGTGAATAAATAAAACAGTTAATTTCTTACAATAAAGAAAAGACAAAAAGGGAAATTATTAAAATAAATAAAAAGTTTGAAAAAAAGTAAATATAAATAATAATAATATAATGGATATAAAATATTATATTTGATGAAGAAAAGCAAAGTAAGGGAACAGAACAAAAACTAAAAAGCCTAATTCAATAGAATGTTCCTAAAAATAATTAAAAATATTTGAAAGTACATATTGAAAGAGCATACTGTGCACATGGGAATATTGACACAGGACTATAAACACCATAATATGTTTTATTAAAATTATGAGATTTACATAACATAATATCCTTTGGGCAAGTGGAAAAAAAAGCTTACAAAGAAAGGAAAATTAAATTATTATCAGACTTTCTTGAGAGCAATGATTTATGCTACACAAAACTAGTAGTAGTTTTAAATATTCAAGGAAAGAAATGTGTGCCAAGTGTTTTATGTTCATCAAAGCTAACTTTAAGCTATAAAGTGCATAAAGTTTTATCAAAATATAGGAACTCAGCAAATATTGTGCCCATGAATCCTTCCTAAGGAATATAATGGAAAACGAGCTCCACACACAAAATGACTAGAGAGACCTTAAAGTAAGAATAGGTTGTTTTAAGCATTAAATATTTAGTTACCTGCATAACTAAGGGTAAATGAGGTACTAAGAGCGAAAGAGGATATTCTTTGGTGATTATATGTTTTGACAATAAAGATACAATCAGTTCAGTTCAGTCATCTGGTCATGTCTAACTCTTTGCAACCCTATGGACTGCAGCACTCCAAGCTTCCCTATCCATCACCAACTCCCAGATCTTGTTCAAACTTATGTCCATCAAATCAGTGATGCCATCCAACCATCTCATCCTCTGTCATCTCCTTCTCCTGCCTTCAATCTTTCCCAGCCTTAAGGTCTTTTCCAAAGAGTCAGTTCTTCTCATCAGGTGGCCAAAGTATTGGAGTTTCAGCTTCAACATCAGTCCTCCCAATGAATATTTAGGACTGATTTCCTTTAGGATGGACTGGTTGGATCCCCTTGCTGTCCAAGGGACTCTCAAGAGTCTTCTCCAACACCACAGTTCAAAAGCATCAATTCTTTGGTGCTCAGCTTTATTTATAATCCAACTCTCATATCCATACATGACCACTGGAAAAACCATGGCTTCAGCTATACAGACCTTATTGGCAAAGTAATGTCTCTGCTTTTAAATATGCTGTCTAGGATTGTCATAGCTTTTCTTCCAAGGAGCAAGCGTCTTTTAACTTCATGGCTGCAGTCACCATCTACAGTGATTTTGGAGCCTAAAAAAATAAAATTTTATTTTATTTTTTGTTTCCATTGTTTCCCCATCTATTTGCCATGAAGTAATGGGACCACCTGCATGATCTTAGTTTTTTTGAATGTTGAGTTCAAAACATTGAAATAATTTTACATGTACTCTATTTTACAACTACTTAAAAAATAAGTGTAGAATAGAGTACATGTAAAATTATTTCAGTGTTTCAGTAATCAAATTGTAGGTGGTAATAGTATTGGTATTCTGAGACTAGTATATATGGAAATAGAGATTTAAAAGTGAGCAGTTATATCATATTCTAATTTTGCCATCCTCATGCTATGTCCTTAAGGAGCAGAGTTTTCAGTGTAGAAGAAAAGAGATAAAAGTTTCACAGAAAGAAAGTTAATTAAAATTCTATAAACATGAACATGAATAGGAGATATATATATATATATATATATATATGTAGTGTGATATATATATATATAATGTGATATATATAAATATATAATGTGATATATATATATATATATATATATACATTCTCCTTAAGAATTCGTATTGATACTCCTATCATGGTTACTAATACAGACATACGGGGCTTCCCAGGTGGCACTAGTGGTAAAGAACACACTTGCCAATACAGGAGACGTTAGAGATACAGGTATGATCCCTGGGTTGGGAAGATCCCCTGGAGAAGGGCATGGCACCTCATTGCAGTATTCTTGTCTTTAGGATCCCCATGGACAGAGGAGCCTGGCAGGCTAAATTCCATAGGATCACAAAGAGTCAGACACAACTGAAGCAACTCAGCATGCATGCACACAGTACAGATGTATACATGCTTAAGAACCTTGACAGTGGCCAAGATGGGAGAGTAGGAAGACCCTGAGCTCACCTCCTCCCATGGGCACACCAAAATTACAATTAATTACAGAGCAAGTATCAGTGACAATTACTTCAAGACTACCAGCAAAGATTTTCTACAACTACAGACATAAGGAACCACAAATGAGACAGGTGGAGGGGCAGAGATGGAATATAAATCAAGACTCATACCATTGGGTTGTGTGACTGACAAACTGGTGCATGATTACAATTACAGAGGTTCCCCCAAAGAAGCGAAGTGTCCAAGCCACACATGAGGCTCTCCAGCCTGGGAAACCTGTACCAAGAAGACAAGTCACCAGAACATTTGGCATTCAAGGCCAGTGGGGCTTACTTTCAGAAGAGTCAGAGGGCTGTGGGAAACAGAGACTTCACTCTTAAAGCGTGCACACAAATTCTCGTATGCTCTGGGACTAAGGGCAAAAACAGTAATTTGAAAGAAGCCTGGGTGAGACCCTCTTGCTGATCTTGGCAAGTCTCCCAGAGAGGCAGGAGGCATTTTGGGCTCACCCTGGGGACACAAATAATGCAAGCAGTATTTAGGGGATCTTATCTTACAAGGAGGGCACTAGTTCTGGCATGTGTCATTTTAGAATCCTCCCTCTAGCTTAGTGCTAGACCCAGCCCTGCCCTTCAGATGGTCATCACCAGTCATTTGATGTCCCAGACCAAGCAACTTGCTGGATGAGGACACAGCCCCACCCACCAGTGGACTGGCTGCTAAAGGACCACCTGAGCTCCCACTTGCCCCAGGACCTGGCCCAGTGAAGCAGAGGGTCCAGGACCCAACCCAACTCACCAACAGGTCAGCATCAGTCCCAAAATCCCTTGTTCCCCAGCCCCACCCATATGCGGGCTGATACCAACTCCAGATCCCCAGGAGACTGCAGTCAGAGACCCCAGGACACAGCTCCATCTATCAGTGAGTTGGCACCATTTCTGGAACCTGATTGCTTTTACCAATCAGGGCCAGCATCAGGCCTGGGACTACCTGGGGGTGCCCCCCCAGCAGGCCGACACCTGGATCCAAGGGCACCAAAGACAGAGATCCCAGTAACTTGGCTCTGCCCATGAGTGAGGGAGCACAGACATAGAGACTAAAAAATAAATAAATAAAATAGAAAAGATCAATGAAATTAAGAAATGGTTCCTTGAAAAGATAAACAAAATTGATTAATGTTTAGTCAGATTCATCAAGAAAAAAAGGACCCAAATAAAATGAAATGGAAATTACAACCAACACCACAGAAATACAAAGGATCATAAGAGAATACTATGAACAATTATACAACAATAAAATCAACAACCTAGAAGAAATGGACAAATTCCTAGAAATGCGCAACCTCCCAAGACTGAATCAGTAAGAAATAGAAAATATGAACAGACTAATTACCACTAATAAAATTGAATCAATAATCAAAAAGCCACCAACAAACAAAAGTCCAGAGCCAGATGGTTTCACAGGTAAATTCTAGCAAACATTTAAAGAAGAGTTAACACCTATCCTCAAACTACTCCAAAAAATTGCAGAGGAAAGAACACTTATGAACTCATTCTATAAGACAAGCACAACTCTGACACCAAAACCAGACAAAGATAGGACAAAAAAAGAGAAAAAATTATAAGCCAATATCATTGAAGAATATAGCTGCAGAAATCCTCAATGAAATACTACCATATTGAACTCATCAATACATTAAAAGGAACATACACCATAAACAAGTGGGATTTACTCCAGGGACATAAGGATGTTTTGATATTCACAAACCAATCAACATTATACACATTAACAAACTGAAGAATAAAAATCACATGATCATCTCAATAGATGCAGAAAAAGATTTTGACAAAGTTCAACGCCCATTTATGGTACAAGCTCTCAACAAAGTGGGTATAGAGGGAACATACCTTAACATAATAGATGCCATATATGACAAGCCCACAGCTAACATACTCAACAGTGAAAAGCTGAAAGCTTTTTCTCTAATATTAGGAACAAGATAATGATGGCTACTCTCACCACTTCTGTTCAACATAGTATTAGCATCAGGAGTCCTAGACATAGTAATCAGAGAAGAAAAAGAAATAAAATGAATCCAAACTGGAAAGGAAGTAGTAAAACTGTCACTAGTTGCAGATATTATACATAGAAAACCTAAAGACACTACCAATAAAATACTGGAAATAACCTATTAATTCAGTACAGTTACATGATATAAAGCCAATATACAGAAATCTGTGGTGATTCTCTACACAAAGAACAAACTATCAGAAAGAAAAATAAATGATCTCATCTGCAATCACATCTAAAAGAATAAAATACCTGTTAATAAATCTAACAAGGGAGGTAAAATACCCATACTCAGAAACTATAAGACACTGATGAAATTGAAGATAACACCAAGGACAGATGCACCATGTTCATGAATTGGAAGAATTAATATTGTTAAAATGACCATACAACCTAAGGCAATCTATGGATTCAATATAATCTCTATCAAAATAACAATGACATTTTTCACAGAATTAGAACAAATAATTCTAAAACTTGTATGAAAACACAGAATACCACAAATAATCAAAACAATCTCAAGAAAGAAGTGCAAAACTGAAGGTATCATGCTCCCTGACTTCAAGCTATACTAGAAAGCTACAGTCATCAAAACTGTATGTTATGGGCACAAAAATAGACATGTAGATAAATGGAACAAAATAGAAAGTACAGAAATGGGCCTAAACTTATATCGGCAATTAACCTATAACAAAGGAGGCAAGAATATTCAAAGGGAAAACATCAGCCTCTTCAATAAATGGTGTTTGAAGAACTGAACAGCTACATTTAAAAGAATCAAACTGGACTACTTCTCATACCATGTACAATACTGAGCTAAAAACTTAAATGTAAGACCTGAAACCATAAAATTTCTAGAAATAAGACATAGTATCCTCTTTCATAGGTCTTGGTAATATTTTGGGGGGGATATGTTTCCTCAGACAAGGGAAACAAGATAAAAAATTTTAAAATGGGACTACATCAAACTAAAATACTTTTGCACAAGTAAGGAAGCTATCAACAAAATGAAAAGGCGACCTACTGAATGGAAGAAGATACTTGCATACAATATATTTGACAAGGGATTCACATTCAAAATACATAAAGAACTCATACAATTCAACATCAAAAATACAAACAACCCAATTAAAATAAGGGCAGAGGACCTGAATAGACATTTTTCCAAAGAAGATATACAGATGGCCAATAGTGGCTAAGATAGTAAAGAATCTTCCTGCAATGTAGGAGACTTGGGTTCGTTCCATCCCCAGGTTGGGAAGATCCCCTGGAGAAGGGAATGGCAACCCACTCCAGTATTCTTGCCTGAAGAAACCCATGGACAGAGGAGCCTGATGTGCTACTGTCCATGGGGTCGCAAAGAGTCAGACACGACTCAGAGACTAGCACACACACAATATACATAATGAAAAGATGCTCAACATCACTAATCATCAGATAAATGCAAATCAAAACCCCAATGAGATATCACCTCACACTTGTCAGAATGACTATTATCAAAAAGACAACAAATAACAAGTGTTGGTGAGAAGGTGTGGAAAAGGGTAACACTTGTGCACTGTTGATGGGAATGTAAATTGGTGCCCCCAATATGGAAAACAGTGTGGAAATTCTTCAAAAAGTTAAAAATATAAATACCATGTGATCTAGCAATTATATGCTCTTGGATATATATCCAAACAAAACAAAAACCTGAAAAGATATATACACCCTAATATTCACTGTAGTATAATTTACTATAGCCAAGCTATGGAAGTAATCAAAGTGTCCATCAATACATGAGTGGATAAAGAAGATGTGGTATGTGTATGTGATGGGCTATCAAAAAAAGAATGTGGCTCAAACGGTAAAGCATCCACCTGCAATGCGAGAGACCCTGGTTAGATTCCTGGGTCGGGAAGATCCCCTGGAGAAGGAAATGGCAATCCACTCCAGCACTCTTGCCTGGAAAATCCCATGGATGGAGGAGCCTGATAGGCTACAGTCCATGGGGTCGCAAAGAGTTGGACACGACTGAGCGACTTCACTTTCACTTTCTTTCTAAAAAAGAATGTAATGGTGCCATTTGTGATGACTCAGATGGACATAGAGAATATTATGATAAGCAAAATAAGTCAGACAGAGAAAGACACATTCTGTATGATTTCACTTACATGTGGGACCTAAAAAACAAATGAACATAAGTAAACATAAATAGATTCATAGATACAGAGAACAAACAAGTTGTGAGAGGGAAAGAGGGTGAGGGGGTGAGGAGAAGAATAGGTGAGGGAGATTAAGAGGCATGAATTTTCAGTTACAAAATCAATGAGTAATGGTTATGAAATATACTGTGTGAAGAATATAGTCAATCAGATCAGATCAGATCAGTCTCTCAGTCGTGTCCGACTCTTTGCGACCCCATGAATCACAGCACACCAGGCCTCCCCGTCCAACACTAACTCCCAGAGTTCACTGAGACTCACGTTTATCGAGTCAGTGATGTCATCCAGCCATCTCATCCTCTGTCGTCCCCTTCTCCCCCTGCCCCCATTCCCTCCCAGCATCAGAGTCTTTTCCAATGAGTCAACTCTTCGCATGAGATGGCCAAAGTACTGGAGTTTCAGCTTCAGCATCATTCCTTCCAAAGAAATCCCAGGGCTGATCTCCTTCAGAATGGACTGGTTGGATCTCCTTGCAGTCCAAGGGACTCTCAAGAGTCTTCTCCAACACCACAGTTCAAAAGCATCAATTCTTTGGCGCTCAGCTTTCTTCACAGTCCAACTCTCACATCCATACATGACCACAGGAAAAACCATAGCCTTGACTAGATGAACCTTTGTTGGCAAAGTAATGACTCTCCTTTTTGAATATGCTATCTAGATTGGTCATAACTCTCCTTCCAAGGAGTAAGCGTCTTTTAATTTCATGGCTGCAGTCACCATCTGCAGTGATTTTGGAGTCCCCCAAAATAAAGTCTGACACTGTTTCCACTGTTTCCCCATTTATTTCCCATGAAGTGATGGGACAGGATGCCATGATCTTTGCTTTCTGAATGTTGAGCTTTATGCCAACTTTTTCACTCTCCACTTTCACTTTCATCAAGAGGCCCTTCAGTTCCTCTTCACTTTCTGCCATAAGGATGGTGTCATCTGCATATCTGAGGTTATTGATATTTCTCCCGGAAATATCATTTACCACTATCTAAAACAAGGGCTTCTTGGAGAAATAGTTGATTCCAGGTTAAGGTTCAAAAAAGTATACAAAACAAACTGGAAATTCTTGTAATGATAGATAGTAGGGAAGCTACCAAATACGAGTAGGTCAGATGGACTTAGGAACCAACTTGAAAAGACTCCCACTGACCAAAAAGGGGATAACACAAACTTCTGTAATAACAATTCCTGCAAAGGACTGAACCCCATGAAATATGTTTAAATCATAAGTTATACAAATATTTTTAAAAAATCAGTCACCTTTAGAGGATGATAGGAAAGCAGTTCATTAGCTTAAAAAGTGGTAAATAAAGGGAAGCACATAGCAAATGAGGAGTGCTATCGCTTTATAAAAGTATCCAAAAGTTGAGTAAGAAATAATATTAGAACATTTCTATTTCAAGCCACAATGAATGAACAGATATAGGCATTAAGTATCAATGAGTGCTAACATTACAAAAGAAGAGACAACCAGATATTTTGTGCCTCCTATACTCTTGCCATACACTATCTATTCACTTGTAAAAGTGATAAAAATCTAAGTCTGATATAGTTTCCAGATCCAGCTGCCAATTTATAAGAAACTCACAGGACAGTGATGAGGAAAGTGATGATTTTACCATGAGTTTGCAAAATACGATTCTAAGACCTAGAGATGCATACCCGGGTGATAAAATTATTTGAAAACATTAAGAGTTGATTGCTAAAATGGAAATAATATGTCCTTACAAAGCAATAATTACTTTAAATATATATGGATTAAATTCTCCAATCAAAAGTCAGAATGGCTTTTGCCACCCTCAATTGTTGCAATAGCCTGCTAATTGATCTCCTAAACTAGGGTTTTTGGTACCCCTGCAGTCTATTTTCTAGACAACAGAGTGGTCCTGTTAAAACATATTTCTTACCATACTTCCACTCAAAACTTTTCAATAGCTTCCCATCTGTCTCTGAGCTGAAGCTAAATTTGTTAAAATGGTTACTCTGCCCTATTTGATCTGGTCCATTTGCCCCTCTAATTGTATTGCCTTCTACTCTTCTCCTTTATTAACTCTACGCAAGCCACACAGACTCCATGCTATTCATATAATCCACTAGACATGTCACAATCTCAGAGTCTCTTACTGTTTCTTCTGCCTGGAATGCTTTTTCCCTCAGTTCCTTTTGTCAATGTCAACTCTTCCTTGTCTGCAACCAATCTTGAATGTTATCTCTTTCCTATCTCAAATGCAATCTCTCAGGGCAGGGGTTTTTGCTTTGTTCTGTGTAGTTCACTGTTTGCCACTGGTACATAAAACACTGCCTGACACCTAGTGGGTACTCAAAAAAGTATTAAACAAATGTATGATACTAATATTTGATAATGAGAAATTGAATATACAGACAATGACTAGAGCATATATAAAAATAGAACTCTAAGCTACAACCTCTGTAGCAGTCAATTCAGAAAGATCAAGACGTGGTCAATGACTGCCAGCTTTCCTAATTTTTCCTCCTTTCAATTCAGGTACAATGAGAGAGAGCCAAATGTGTACCACAAACCAATCAGGTAGGATGTTTCACTTCTAGAAAGCACATATCCAGCTTCTGAATACCAACAGTTTCCAATGATGCATAAATGAAGCATTCTCTTTTTTCCACTATAGTTTTTCTACTTCTTATCTGCCTTTGAGTCTCTGACAAAGCTAAGGTATAGTGACTGACTCCCTTGCTGAAGAAACTATGAATAAATATATTTTATTAATTATCATTTTGCTTGTCTTTATTTCCGTAATAATAATAGATATCTTCTCACCATTATGTTAAGCATAAACAAAAACATTTTAAACATTTTAAAACATCAATTTCAAAAAATCTATAATATACAATCTAATACAGGCAATGGCCTTCCCAGGTGGCACTAGTGGTAAAGAACCCACCTGCCAATGAAGATGACATAAGAGACACAGCTTCGATCCTTGGGTTGGGAAGATCCCCTGGAGAAGGAAATAGCAACCCACCCCAGTATTCTTTCCTGAAGAATCCTATGGACAGAAGAACCTAGTTAGCTACAGTCCATAGGGTCACATAGAGTTGAACATGACTGAAGTGACTTAGCACGAATATAGGAAATGTGTTTGCCCTGCCAAAATAAGCACCTTTGAGACAGACTGCTTCTCCTTAGACTCCTTTATTGTATAGAAAGCAACCTAGATGTCCATCAACAGATGAATGGATAAGAAAGCTGTGGTACATATACACAATGGAGTATTACTCAGCCATTAAAAAGAATACATTTGAATCAGTTCTAATGAGGTGGATGAAACTGGAGCCTATTATACAGAGTGAAGTAAGCCAGAAAGAAAAACACCAGTACAGTATACTAACACATATATATGGAATTTAGAAAGATGGTAACAATAACCCTGTGTACAAGACAGCAAAAGAGACACTCATGTATAGAACAGTCTTTTGGACTCTGTGGGAGAGGGAGAGGGTGGGATGATTTGGGAGAATGGCATTGAAATACGTATAATATCATATATGGAACGAGTTGCCAGTCCAGTTTCGATGCACGATACTGGATGCTTGGGGCTGGTGCACTGGGACGACCCAGAGGGATGGTATGGGGAGGGAGGAGGGAGGAGGGTTCAGGATGGGGAACACATGTATATCTGTGGGGGATTCATTTCGATATTTGGCAAAACCAATACAATATTGTAAAGTTTAAAAATAAAATAAAATTAAAAAAAAAGAAATTCTGAAGTTATTACTACTCTAGCTTTCTATAGAAAGACATTTTATTCCCAAAGACAGTGCTTTGTGAAAAGTACAGACCACCCAATGTAAAGTTGAAAAGAAAGTTGAGGCGCTGAGCAGCTGACTAGGCTCATTCACGTGCTAAGTGACTTTTTCAATTCCACCAAATTTATAACATTGTTAAAGTATTTTTTAAATTGAATTAAAGATTACTACAGCACATGTGCTTTCCTGGTGGGTCAGTGGTAAAGAATCTGCCAGCAAAGCAGGAGACATATACTGGATACGTGGGTTCAATCCCTGGTGGGTTACAGTCCAGGGGGTTGCAAAGAGTCCAATACGACTGAGTGACTGAGCACCCATGTACTACATGAAGCAATTAAAAGTGCATTAGGTGGATTTTTTTTATAACTAAGTGCTACAAATTGTATTCAAGTAAATATAATTACCAAGAAGGTGATCAAACTTATTCTGATATCTAAAATTTGGGCCATTTGGAAAATCCAGTAAGATTTGGGAAATTTATGTTGCAAAGAAATTCTTAGAGCTCAGGCAAACAGAACTGAAACAAAGCAAATGCACTGCATAGGGTCATTATCCATGTAAAGTCTACTCTTGTGTCATTAAGTTTTAAAGAATTATGCTAGACCTAAGAGAGTGTTACTCATGTTAACCTGCTCCACCCCACTGAATGACAAGCCAAAACCTAACAGCTTCCTTTTCTTGAGCATGCTGACTCCTCCAGAAATATAACTTAAATTGACCAACAGAACCTGGCTGCCCAACCGAAATTATACAACCAGTCTCCAAGATTTCTTTGTGCACCAAATAAGGGAATTAATCCTGTTATTAGCCAGTCAAATCAGATTTCCCCATTAGAGCTTCTTCACTCCTATGTGTCTCTGTCTATAAAACACCTTCAATTTGCAGAGTGCTTTGGAGTTTCCTTTTATTTTCGGAATTGGATGCTGCCTGATTCATGAACTGTTGTAGCCATGTGTGCCGGGAAACAAACTCACTCAGAAGGACAATGCAGATAGTGGAGTGCAGTTTATTACACCAGCGGGCCCTAGGCAGAGTCTCCTCTTAGACAAGGAGCCCGACCAGCATTTGTGAAAATCTTTTATACCCCATGTGTACGTCTGAACCCACCACTCCAAATTCCTTGAGACTTACATAAACCAAGGAAAATACAATCCCAATAACCCCATCATTCACATGCTATGTGCTCATGTGCTCAAACAGTCAAACAATTAGCCAATAATCAATAAACCCGAGGTTACAATCCAATAGATTCAGAAAAATTTATGGCCTGTCTGGAGGAAGGGGTGATTAGTGTACGTTTTCTCTTAGGCCAAGAGTAACCTAGATACGATCTTCAAGGTTCCCCTGTCTGGAGGGGGTCTTATCCTTCTGTTGTTGTTTTCATAGGCACTAAACACAGAGTTCAGAGTCCATTGGAAAAGTGGCCGAGCATGATCAGCATGAACAGGCCTAAGATGGAGGCCAGGCCCTATGAATTCCTTCTTCAGAACAACTGAATAAAGCTAATAAAATCTTAATATATTGTAGTTGTATTTTTCTTTTCATGATACTAAAAAATTGAATTCTTATGTCTTTGTTGTTCTTGTTCAGTCACTCAGTCACATCCAACTCTGTGACCCCATGGACTGTAGCACACCAGGCTCCTCTGAGCTCCATTATCTCCCAGAATTTGCTCAGATTCATGTCCACTGAGTCGGTGAAGCTATGTCTCAGGTCAGAATTTTACTGCTTTCTATCAAAGGCCATTGCAAAACTGGTGGAGTAAGAAGCAGATTTTAGCATAATCTTTAGAACAAAAGATCAAGATTGAAATGCAACAAAAAATAGGAATTTGGGTAAGAATAGGTAATATTTTATTCATGTTTCCATAAATGGAATCATCACCCCAATCTGTCTGTATTGAGAGGTGGATATCTACAGCCACTTTAGTTCTGATTTTTGAAGTGCCAAGTGAAAACAGAGACTTAATAGCTATATCTGTGTCAGACAGAAAATAACAATTTTTCCAATCTTGTTCTCAAATGAATGTAAGTTAAAAATAAACTCATAGAACATTTGATGAGTTTTCTGGCAGGGTTCTAAATAAATCCTAGTGAGGGTGAGGGGAAGGTAAAACTGGACATTTGTTTCAGGCCATTTGGGAAGTTTAAATACTTGTAGTTGGCTTTCTATATGACTGGGATCAAATTGCTGAAGAATTTTGTTTGAGCTAAGAAAAACAAAGATTGATTGAGTAGTGGGATTTGCTTTTAATTATCCCATACCATTATTTTAAAAATGTTTTTTTTTTAAAGCCAGTTTTCTATGACATGCTTTCTTCATTATTCAGCAGCATGAATTTAAGAGCTGCTTAAAATGAGATTTTGAGAGATGCAGCATGAAACGATGGAAATAACAGGAGCTTTAAGTCAAACTGAACTAAACTGAATTCTCCTATGTGCCTTGAGCAAGTTACTTAAGCAATTTCCTCTCAGTTTCTTCATTTGTTAAATGGAGAGAATATACTGCACTGCAAATTTACTGTATGCAAAACACCTAGTAAGGCGGCTGACATAATATGGACTCAAGAAAATACAGTCATTGTCATTACCTTTATTTTCTGTAGCTTGCCTTAAAGGTAAAACAGAGACATCCAAGATAGTTGGATGACTTTAAATTATCCCAGCAAAAGGCAAATACTCTTCAAATTGCCCTCCATCACCCCAATCACCAAAATAAAACAAATCTCTATTTCTCAAATAACTTCCACAAGCAAAAGATTATACATTATACAAAGAATTTTGTACATTATACAAAGAATTCTTAAACTGGGAGAGTGCTGCAAGTAAACAGTATAATAGTTCCCTCTTTTCTTTGTGTAAGTTTAAACTGCCTTTTAGGCTTCTCTGGTAAATCAGTGGTCAAGAACCACCTGCAATGCAGGAGACAACAGCTCCATTCCTGAGTCAGGAAGATATCCTGGAGGAGGAAATGGCAACCCACTCCAGTATCCTTGCTTGGAAAATCCCATGGACTGAGTAGCCTGGCAAGCTATAGTATAGGATGTTGTAAAGAGTCAAAGATCACTAAATGACTAAAACAACAAACTGCCTTTTCTCCTGTGGACAGTGAGAATTGTGGATTTAAGTTTTGTTCAGTGACCTTACTGAGGATTATAGCCCAGGAAACAGCATTGGCTCTGAGGTGACTTCTCCAAAGTGGTAGGGAACAAGCCAGTACATATACAATTTTGGCAAAAGAATTCGTGCAGTTAATACATCTTGGTAAAAAGTTATAGCTAGTTACAAGGATCAGATATCTAAGTTAATGATTCTACTCCTTTTCAATATATAGGAAGATACATGAATCTGGGTCCATTAAATTTTGAGATATCTCTAAATACCTAAGGAGTCTGTTTTTCAGTCATGAATTCTTTTCAGGGTATACTTTCATTCAGTGATGGCAGTGGCTAATGGCTTCATATTTATAGAACTAGATAGTGGGCAAAACTGTTTTATCCTCCCTTGTTACTGACAGACTGGTCTTCTCTGATTCTGAAAACCTATAGATTGATCAATTCAGTTCAGTTCTATCACTCAGTCGTGTCTAACTCTTTGCAACCCCATGGACTGCAGCACGCCAGGCTTCCCTGTCCATCACCAACTCCTGGAGCTTATTAAAACTCATGTCCATCGAGTCGCTGATGGACATCTCATCCTCTGTCATCCCCTTCTCCTCCTGCCCTCAATCTTTCCCAGCATTAGGGTCTTTTCCAATGAGTTAGTTCTTGGCATCAAGTGGCCAAAGTATTGGAGTTTCAGTTTCAATATCAGTCCTTCCAATGAATATTCAGGAATGATTTCCTTTAGGATGGAATGGTTGGATATCCTTGCAGTCCAAGGGACTCTTAAGAGTCTTCTCCAACACCACAGTTCAAAAGCATCAAATCTTTGGCACTCAGCTTTCTTTATAGTCCAACTCTCACATCCATACATGAATACAGGAAAAATCATAGCTTTGACTAGACAGAACTTTGTCAGCAAAGTAATGTCTCTGCTTTTTAATATGCTGTCTAGGTTGGTCATAGCTTTTCTTCCAAGGAGCAAGCATCTTTTAATTTCATGGCTGCAGTCACCATCTGCAGTGATTTTAGAGCCCCCCAAAATGGTTTCTCACTGTTTCCATTGTTACCTTAGATTCTAATCAATTCCATAGACTGATCATGAGCAGTTTATATATTTCAATGCACATTCCTAGCAACAAACTAGAAATACTGACTTTCACTTTTTAATAAAATAATGGGTTTAATCATATTTACTTATACATACAAGATATTCATCAGTTGAGCTGAAATAAATACCTGTAACTAGGAGAAACAGTGAACTAGGGAGTCTCAACCAGGAAAAACCATAGGTTATTTTTTTGGAGGCAAATAATGGATATATCTCAAATATATCAACTGTTTAAGTTTACTTGCTGCTGCTGCTGCTAAGTCACTTCAGTCGTGCCCGACTCTGTGCGACCCCATGGACGGCAGCCCACCAGGCTCCTCTGTCCATGGGATTTTCCAGGCAAGAGTACTGGAGTGGGGTGCCATTGCCTTCTCCTAAGTTTATCCCTTACCTCTAAAAATTGAGCCATCTTACATTAGAATCTGACACATGTTCATGATAACATTCTTAATGAGCATTTCCAGAGCTTAATAAACTCTGCATCTGCACTATTAGAAAGTAAGAATAAAATATGATTTAGTGAAATATTTCTTTAGATGGTTGGAAGATAAGAAGATCCAAATTTTTGAGCATGCTACAATTATTTTCTAGAATTTCTAATGTGAAAATAAAAACCATTCTTTTCAAAAGGCACATGCAGTACCTCAAAGGTATTAATTATCTTAAATTTGCAAGAATTAAGAACACAGTTAGATGCCAAGTTAGTATCAGGTGCTTCAAACTATCTGTCATACTGCTAACAAAAGAACTATTTTTATGATACGCATTTTTTTTTGTTTCTGCAAAGTTGTGCCATTCAACAAAGGAAAAGAATCTAACAAACTTTCCTAAACTTGTATAGTTAGTACTGAAGAAGTATGAAAAGCAATCTCATCCTTAATTTTGGCATATTTAAAATAATTAAACCATATCTGGTAAAATTTCTTTGCTTCTCGTTTCAGTTTTTATTTTTCCAGGGAGGTTATAGAAGCCTGGCTACCTACTGCTTGTTATATCTTGTAGCTTTTCAGTTCTTGGAATTATAGAGTTCTTGGAAAATCCCATGGACAGAGGAGCCTGGTAGGCTACAGTCCATGGGGTCGCAAAGAGTCGGACACGACTGAGCGACTTCACTTTCACTTTGGAGAAGGAAATGTCACCCCACTCCAGTACTCTTGCCTGGAAAATTCCATGGACTGAGGAGCCTGGTGAGCTACAGTCCATGGGGTCGCAAAGAGTTGGACATGACTGAGTGACTTTACTCTCTCTACTCTCTCTTACCTGCTAATAATAATAATTTTGAAAAGCTCACTCAGTATAAGGACTTGTAAGATAAGTGAAAGGTGAAAGTTTAAAGGTATCCTATTATATGATTTCTGCTCTTATTGCTTTATTTATTTATTTATTCACAGAAAAACATTTTATTTTAAATATGGGAGTGTGTATATGTCAATCTCAAATTAAGCTTATTGTTTTAAACTTATTAAAATTATTCTTAGCTTTTAGTCCTGTTTTATTTTTTATTTTTAATCACATGTTTTAACTTGTTCACTTTATTATAACTCTTTATTTTCTTTTATAATTTTTATCTTGTTATCTGCCCTATATCCTTTACCTGAAATTTTATTATTTTATCATTTCAAATGTCTTGACTTTAATCTTCACTTGGTCTTAAAGTTCCTTTTTAATGTCTACTTTTCTAACTTAGATACTTAAAATTCCCCATTTTATTCTTTTTTTAGATTAACTCTTATTTTAATAATATCTCATTTTCTTTTCATTTTACTGTATTAATTTATCCCCATTATGATTTGATTTTATAATAAAGAGAAAGTGGGACTATAGAGGTAGGATTCATAGCCCACATGATAGATACAAAATATTTTTCTCTTTTCCTCTAAACTACTTTGGCAACTATTTTTCTCACTTCCAGAATGAACAGTCTAGCCTTTTAAAGATTACTTATCAAAAATTTCACCAAGGTTTATAGTCGCCCACAAGTTAACCTTCTCCAGGAAAATTACTTTGCTCTCTGTACGTATAGCAATGGAGCAGAACTACGTACTTAAATTCTCAAACCATCTAGGCTTTATATGAGGAATATGTTATGACAAGATGCATGGTCTCCAATTTATTTATTCCTTGAACAAATGTGAGCTCAGGCCTAACCTTTAAAAGAAAATATATGGTGTTAAATGTCAAACAGATATTTATGAAACATAGTAATACATTGGCCTGCTTCTAATATATTTTCTGTTTGGTTAATCTCACTTCTCATCAGGGTCATAGCAAAGGTGATATTCAAAATATTTAACAAGTAGTACAGCACAGGCAAATATTTAACAAGTAGTACAGCACAGGCATCAATAAATCAGGACTGGGTACTGGACTACTGGAAGAGCTGCCAGATGAAACAATTAATGTACCTTTACTAGTGTGTACAGGGTCCCCTAAACCCTACATCCTTCTTGTATGGATAAATGAAAAACTGGCTTAGAAGTTTTGGGTAGGAGGAAATATAATCTCCATCTTTGCTGAAAGCTCTATTAATTTATGGCTTCTCAGGTGGCTCAGTGTTGGAGGAATCCGCCTTCTAATGCAGGAGATGGGTTTTTTTTTTCCTGGGTTGGGAAGATCCCTTGAGGAGGAATGGCAACCACTCCAGTAATCCCATGGACAGAGGAGTC
Source organism: Bos indicus (assembly GCF_029378745.1). Classification (NCBI taxonomy): domain Eukaryota; kingdom Metazoa; phylum Chordata; class Mammalia; order Artiodactyla; family Bovidae; genus Bos; species Bos indicus. The sequence continues at coordinate 10,299,901 of NC_091789.1, read as the reverse complement.
TGGTGGGCTATAGTCCTTGGGGTTGTAAAGACGTGGCTGAGAACGAGCACACATACTATTACTAGACAATGTGGGTTAACCTAGAATCTGGTCAACTGGAAGAAAGAAAGGCCTGTTTCCACAATGATGCAATATTGGACATATCTTTAGGAAATGTTTTAGGATGACAGAAGAGAAATTAGACCTGTCTTTTCCAGTCTTTAGATTCTTTAAGGAAGAAGATTTTGTCTCAGGAATATTGAAGTCCATGAAGAGTCATAACAGCAATGTCTTAAGATATTAAGAATATTTTATGAAAGCCCTAATTCAACTATTACTCAATCATACTGAGTAATCATACCTCCCATTCAGCATCACAAAATACCATCTTCTATGTGAATACCATCTTTTCATGAAGACTATAAGTGAGAATCTCTGACAATCATTTATGTAAGTAAGAAGCTCTGAAAATCTTGTCTGAACTTTTTCCAGAAAGTTCACTCTCCGCTCAATTTCTAGAACTGTGATGAGCACTAATGAGTCCCTCAACTTTTCAGTTTTAAATTGTAACACATATAATTTTTACGAGTCTCTTTAAATAATATTTTGGGATTATGATGAGAAATAAATAGTAAATTATTCAAGCCACTCTTCCATAATATATTACATACAAAATTACAAACACAGTCATCCTTAATTTAATTTGGATGTTACCAGGGAAGAGTAAATTTTCCCAGCTACCCCTCTTGAGTTTTTGTAGCTGAAGTAAGACAGATTAACAAGAGAATATGAAACAACTTTTAATTCATGCATATGAAGGTCTCATGGAAATGGGACCTAAGAATTGGTGAACACAGGAAGCTTTTATATATTTTAGACAAAAAACAACAAATTTGAAAGGAGTTTACAGGCCAAAGAAACTTAGGTTTAGGGTGCTCAATTAGAGAAGAATCTAAACAGAATTCGAACTAGGGGTAATAAAAAAGTAAAAAGCTTTGTTTACATAGGTATCAAGTCACCAATTTTCTATTTTTAGTGATAAGGACATCCTTCTACCACCAGATGTAGGGAGTTTGGCTTTCATATAAGAGATTTATTTCTTGCTTTCAGGGTGACAGAGAAGAGGGTCACAGTATCCCCTCTTGCCTTGGCCATTTCTTCAATTCAGTTCAGTCTCTCAGTTGTGTCCAACTCTTTGCAACCCCATGGACTGCAAGATGCCAGGCTTCTCTGTCCATCACCAGCTCCCAGAGCCTGCTCAAACTCATGTTGGTTGAGTCGGTGATGCAATCCAACCATCTTATCCTCTGTCATCCCCTTCTCCTCCTGCCTTAATCTTTTCCAGCATCAGGGCCTTTTCAAATGAATCAGGTTTTCGCATCAGGTGGCCAAAGTATTAGAGTTTCAGCTTCAGCATCTGTCCTTCCAATGAATATTCAGTACTGATTTCCTCTAGGTTTGACTGGCTGGATCTCCTTGCAGTCCAAGGGACTCTCAAGAGTCTTCTCAAACACCACAGCTCAAAAGCATCAATTCTTCAGTGCTCAGCTTCATTTATAGTCCAACTCTCACATCTATACATGACTACAGGAAAAATCATAACTTTGAATAGACAGATCTTTGTCAGCAAAGTAATGTCTCTGCTTTTTAACATGCTGTCTAGTTTTGTCATAGCTTTTCTTACAAGGAGCAAGTGTCTTTTAATTTCATGTCTGCAGTCACCATCTGCGATGATTATGGAGCCCAAAAAAATAAAATCTGTCACTGTTTCCCCATCTATTTACCATGAAGTGGTAGGACTGGATGACATGATCTTAGTTTTTGCAATGCTGAGTTTTAAGCTAGTTTTTTCACTCTCCCCTTTCACTTTCATCAAGGGGCTCTTTAGTTCCTCTTTGCTTTCTGCCATCAGGGTGGTATCACCTGCATATCTGAGGTTATTGATACTTCTCCCGGCCATCTTGATTTCAGATTATGCTTCATCCAGCCCGGCATTTTAAATGATGTACTCTGCATAGAAGTTAAATAAGCAAGGTGACAATATACAGCCTTGAAGTACTCCTTTCCTTCTTTGGAACAAGTCCATTGTTCCATGTCCAGTTCTAACTGTTGCTTCTTGACCTGCATACAGATTTCTCAGGAGGCAGGTCAGGTAGTCTGGTATTCCCATCTCTTGAAGAATTTTCCACAGTTTACTGTGATCCACACAGTCAAAGGCTTTGGCAGTAGTCAGTAAAGCAGAAGTAGATGTTTTTCTGGAACTCTCTTGCTTTTTCTAAATGGTGAGCCCTATTGTTAGAAGGGGGAAAAGGAGGAACATTTTGTATTTAGCTGTATATTTTGGGGGACCAGGAAGGTGCTCACCATTTTGCCTATTTTTAATATATTATGGAGCTACTTCAACTAGAGAATATTCTGGCATGGGTTTAGCAACATTTACATTAAAATTACTTCAATGAAACTGTTTGAGAAGGGACTAGAGAAGCCTATACTCTAGCTTACTTAGAAATATTTCAGAGTTGCTTTTGCTTGTTAAAGAATCTTAAATTACTTATGTAAGATTAATATTATATTAAGGAGTCAAAGGATAAAAACACTGGTTTTGCATTTAGCAGTTTCATAGAATATCTTAAGCTGGAGAGACATATAGATTTCTACTGAAATATAACATTCCTTATCTCCGAAATAAAATGTCTCAGGTAGAAATAACCCCAAAATTAAGCATTCAATAGTTCTGAATTAATTAAAGAATGAAATGGATTTCAATGCCCCTGTTGTTTTAAATCCCCAGTTGTATGTACAGTATATAATTTTAAAAACTGAGGATGTACAAAGTTATAGTAATATGCATTATATTCTTGAAGATCATTTTCTTTCTGTTCATGGAATACTGCTTAAATAACATGTAGAGATTAATGTTCAAAGTCAGTCATTTTATTTGCTGAATGCTATGCTAGTTATGTGAAGAGCTGACTCATTTGAAAAGACCCTGATGCTGGAAAAGATTGAGGGCAAGAAGAGAAGATGAGATGAACAGATTGAGATGGTTGGATGATATCACTGACTCAATGGACTTGAGTTTGAGCAAATTCTAGGAGATAGTGAAGGACAGGGAAACCTGGCATGCTGAAGTCTATGGGGTCACAAAGAGTCAGACGGGACTGAGCAACTGAACAAAAACAATACTAGGTAGACTTGGGTAGAATCTGAAAGTGTACTAGGATTTATATACAAAAGAATTTACATTCCTTAGGTAACCCTCTCTGAACTCCAGCATGCTACAAAACAAGAACAATGCATCTTGATGATTTCTACAGTCTTCTTCTAACACACAATATTTCTATGATCCTACATATGAAGTTTTCAGAAGATAAAAAGAATATATGAGTTGTAGTCCATAAGCTGTTTAGACGTTGAAACATCTTTTTTTTTTTTTTGGCTTGCTGCTGCTGCTAAGTCACTTCAGTCGTGTCCTACTCTGTGTGACCCCATAGACGGCAGCCCACCAGGCTTCCCCATCCCTGGGATTCTCCAGGCCAGAACACTGGAGTGGGTTGCCATTTCCTTCTCCAGTGCATCAAAGTGAAAAGTAAAAGTGAAGTTGCTCAGTCATGTCCGACTCTTTGCGACTCCATGAATCCCAGCACGCCAGTCTTCCCTGTCCATCACCAACGCCCGGAGTTCACTCAGACTCAAATCCATCGAGTCAGTGATGTCATCCAGCCATCTCACCCTCTGTCATCCCCTTCTCCTCCTGCCCCCAATCCCTCCCAGCATCAGAGTCTTTTCCAATGAGTCCACTCTTCGCATGAGGTGGCCAAAGTACTGGAGTTTCAGCTTTAGCATCATTCCTTCCAAAGAAATCCCAGGGCTGATCTCCTTCAGAATGGACTGGTTGGATCTCCTTGCAGTCCAAGGGACTCTCAAGAGTCTTCTCCAACACCACAGTTCAAAAGCATCAATTCTTCGGCGCTCAGCCTTCTTCACAGTCCAACTCTCACATCCATACATGACCACAGGAAAAACCATAGCCTTGACTAGATGGACCTTTGTTAGCAAAGTAATGTCTCTGCTTTTGAATATGCTATCTAGGTTGGTCATAACTTTCCTTCCAAGGAGTAAGCGTCTTTTAATTTCATGGCTGCAGTCACCATCTGCAGTGATTTTGGAGCCTCCCAAAATAAAATCTGACACTGTTTCCACTATTTCCCCATCTATTTCCCATGAAGTGATGGGACAGGATGCCATGATCTTCATTTTCTGAATGTTGAGCTTTAAGCCAACTTTTTCACTCTCCTCTTTCACTTTCATCAGAGGCTTTTTAATTCTTTTCACTTTCTGCCATAAGGGTGGTGTCATAAATGCATCATTAACTTCTTTATCTCTACATTTTCTGGAGTCTGATATCATAAAATGAATTCTCTGATCACATACCTAGCCAGCACTCATTTTTTTTTCTGCTTTTTTTTTTTCACAATCAAGATTCTTAAAACAGATATTACAAATTCTGTGAGCACTCTATGCATTCTTTTATGCCCTGCTATCTGGCTTCTGTTCTTTCTCCTGAATTTCTCCTATCAAAGTGGCCAAACCATCTCTTGGTTGCAAAACACAATGGACACTTTTCTTCCCTCTTTCTTCACTTCCACTCCTTCACAGTCTTCTTTGATGATTCTTCCTCCTATTCTATGTGGGAGGATATCCAAGAGTTATGTCCTCAGTCTTTGGCTATTCTATCTGGACATTGCTTTCCTAGGTGATAGGTTCTATTTCCTTAGTCTTATGATTTCCATATTACACAAGAGGAAATTGAGGTTCAGGAAAAAAAAATAAGTAACTTTCCCTAGGTCATACAAGTACATAATCCCTGCAGAACACACTCATCTTTCTCCAGACTCTATGCTCAGTTATATGCTTAAAGCATATACTTTAAAGTTATATGCTTTAAAGCAGAATTGGTTTGGACATAAAAGCATGGGATCTAGAGTCATATCTGGCAGTTGTTTAAACCCGATCTCTAGCATTGACTGTTATGTGACTATGAGTTAATTATGTAATCCCTTTATGCCTTAGATTCATCATTTGTAAGGAGGATAATAGTAGCACCTACTTCATAAGATAATTGTATTAAATGAGTTAATACATTTAAAGCTTTTAGATGCCACATAATAACCTCTTAACAATAGTAAGGTATTACATTATTAGCAGATTTATATAGTTTTCTAATTGCTTTTTTTTTAATCAGTTTGCTATCTCTCCTGAACTATGTTGCAAATATCTTAAGGACAGGGACAATATCTAATATTTTGATAGATCCTGATACCCCACTACCACAATGCCTAGTATAAAAGAAGTCACATGGAATATTCAATAAACACGTGAGGGGGAAGAACAGAGTTGTAGCTCCTTCAAAGCCACATTCATAGGTCATTGTCATCATTGGAAAGGTCTGATGTTTCCCTGGAAGATGTTACATGAAAAGCTTGTCCTTATTTGACCTGACTTAAAAAAAAATACTAAAAGCCTCTCCACAAGGATTTGCTGAAAATAATTATTAAAAGTGTTTCAACTACATGATTTCCAAGGCATTGGTCAGCAGTAGGGGCAAACAATGAAATAATCAAATATCTTAGAAGGAAAGAAATGTTCATAAGGACTTTGAAAAGTTCCCATATATTCCTGGGAATCTAGGAAGTACCATGTATGCCCAGGGCAGTGAAAAGAGCTAGAATTATGAAGCTACTCAAAAAAAGTCTTGAAAAGACTTTAAGATCTTACTGTTGGATGACCTAAAAGCTCTGTGCAACCTTAAAATGGAAGTTCAGTTCAGTTCAGTCGCTCAGTTGTGTCCAACTCTTTGTGACTCCATGGACTTCAGCACACCAGGCTTCCCTGTCCATCGCCAACTCACAGAGCTTACTCAAACACACGTCCATTGAGTTGGTGAAGCCATCAATCTCATCCTCTGTCCTCCCCTTGTCCTCCAAACCTCAGTCTTTCCTAGCATCAAGGACTTTTCCAGTGAGTCAGTTCTTCATATCAGGTGGCCAAAGTATTGGAGTTTCAGCTTCAGCATCAGTCCTTCCAATGAATATTCAGGACTGATTTCCTTTAGGATGGACTGGTTGGATCTCCTTGCAGTCCAAGGGACTCTCAAGAGTCTTCTCCAGCACCACAGTTCAAAAGCATCACTTCTTTGGTGCTCAGCTTTCTTCGTATTTCAAATCTCACATCTGTACATGACCACTGGAAAAACCATAACTTTGACTAGATGGACATTTGCTGGCAAAGTAATGTCTCTGCTTTTCAGTATGCTGTCTAAGTTGGTCATAGCTTTTCTTCCAAAGGGAAAGTATCTTTTAATTTCATATCTGCAGTCACCATCTGCAGTGAATTTGGAGTGCCCCAAAATAAAGTCACTCACTGTTTCCATTGTTACCCTATGTATTTGCCATGAAGTGATGGGACTGGATGATATGATCTTAGTTTTCTGAATGTTGAGTTTTAAGCCAACTTCTTCACTCTCCTCTTTCACTTTCATCAAGAGGCTCTTTAGTTCTTCTTCGCTTTCTGCCATAAGGATGGTGTCATCTGCATATCTGAGGTTATTGATATTTCTCCTGGCAATCTTGATTCCAGCTTGTGCTTCATCCAGCCCAGCATTTCACATGATATTCTCTGCATATAAGTTAAATAAGCAGGTTGACAATATACTGCCTTGACGTACTCCTTTCCCAAATTGGAACCAGTATGTTGTTCCATGTCCAGTTTTAACTGTTACTTCTTGATCTGCATACAGATTTCTCAGGAGGCAGGTCAGATGATCTGGTATTCACATCTCTTGAAGAATTTTCCACAGTTTGTTGTGATCCACACAGTCAAAGGCTTTGGCATAGTCAATAAAGCAGAAGTAGATGTTTTTTTGGAACCCGTTTGCTTTTATGATGATCCAGAGGATGTTGGCAATTTGATCTCTGGTTCCTCTGCCTTTTATAAAACCAGTTTGAACATCTGGAAGTTATCGGTCCATGTACTGTTGAAGCCTCTCTTGGAGAATTTTGAGCATTACTTTGCTAGTGTGTGAGATGAGTGCAACTGTGTGGTAATTTGAACATTTTTTGGCATTGCCTTTCTTTGGGATTGGAATGAAAACTGATCTTTTCGAGTCCTGTGGCCACTACTGAGTTTTCCAAATTTGCTGGCATATTGAGTGAATCACTTTCACAGCATCATCTTTTAGGATTTGAAATACCTCAACTGGAATTCCGTCACCTCCACTAGCTTTGTTCGCAGTGATGCTTCCTCAGGCCCACTTGACTTCACATTCCAGGATGTCTGGCTCTAGGTGAGTGATCACACCATCGTGGTTATCTGGGCTATGAAATCTTTTTGTATAGTTCTTTTGTGTATTCTTTCCACCTCTTCTTAATATCTTCTGCTTCTGTTAAGTCCATACCATTTCTGTCCTTTATCAAGCCCATCTTTGCATGAAATGTTCCCTTGGTATCTTTAATTTTCTTGAAGAGATCTCTAGTCTTTCCCATTCTATTGTTTTCCTCTCTTTTTTTTTGCATTGATCACTGAGGAAGGCTTTCTTATCTCTGCTTGCTATTCTTTGGAACTCTGCATTCAAATGGTTATATCTTTCCTCTTCTCCTTTGCCTTTCACTTTTCTTCTTTTTTCATCTATTTATAAGGCCTCTTCAGACAACCATTTTGCCTTTTTGCATTTCTTTTTCTTAGGAATGGTCTTGACCACTGCCTCCTATACCATGTCATGAACCTCTATCCATAGTTCTTCAGGCACTCTGTCTATCAGATCTAATCCCTCGAATCTATTTGTCACTTCCATTGTATAATCATAAGGGATTTGATTTAGGTCATACCTGAATGGTCTAGTGGTTTCCCCTACTCTCTTCAATTTATGTCTAAATTTTGCAATAAGTAGCTCATGATCTGAAGCACAGTCAGCTTCTGGTCTTGTTTTTGCTGACTCTATAGAGCTGCACCATCTTTAGTTGCAAAGACTATAATCAATCTGCTTTCAGTATTGACCATGTGGTGATGTCCGTGTGGAGAGTCTTCTCTTGTGTTGTTGGAAGAGGGTGTTTGCTATGACCAGTGCATTTTCTTGGCAAAATGCTGTTAGCTTTTGACCTGTTTCATTTTGTACTTTATGGCCAAATTTTCCTATTACTCCAGGTATCTCTTGACTTCCTACTTTTGTATTCCAGTCCCCTATAATGAGGAGGACATCTTTTTTGGGTGTTAGTTCTAGAAGGTCTTGTAGGTCTTCATAGAATTGTTCAACTTCAGCTTCTTCAGCATTACTGGTTGGGGCACAGACGTCGATTACTGTGCTATTGAATCGTTTGCCTTGGAAATGAACAGAGATCATTCTATCAGTTTTGAGATTGCATCCAAGTACTGTTTTTCAGATTCTTTTGTTTACTATGCGGGCTACTCCATTTCATCTAAGGGATTCCTTCCCACAGTAGTAGATATAATGGTCGTCTGAATTAAATTCACTCATTCCATTCCATTTTAATTCCCTGATTCCTAAAATGTCTATGTTCACTCTTGCCATCTCCTGTTTGACCACTTCCAATTTACTTGATTCACGGACCTAACATTTTCAGGTTCTTATGTAATATCACTCTTTAAAGCATCAGACTTTTCTTCCATCACCAGTCACATCCACAACTGGGTGTTGTTTTTGCTTTGGCTCTGTCCCTTCATTCTTTCTGGAGTTAGTTCTCCATTGATCTCCAGTAGCATATTGGGCACCCAGTGGCCTGGCAATTTTATCTTTCAGTGTCATATCTTTTTGCCTTTTCATACTGTGCATGGGGTTTTCAAGACAAGAATACTGAAGTGGTTTGCCATTCCCTTCTCCAGTGAACATTTTGTCAGAACTCTCCACCATGATCTTTCCATCTTGGGTGGCCCTACACGACATGGCTCATAGTTTCACTGAGCTAGACAAGGCTGTGGTCCATGTGATCAGTTTGGTCAGTTTTCTGTGATTGTGGTTTTCATTCTGTCTGCCCTCTGATGGATAAGGATAAGAGGCTTATGGAAGCTTCCTGATGGGAGAGAGTGACTGAGGGGGAAACTGGGTCTGATGGGCTGGGCCATGTTCAGTAAATCTTTAATTCAATTTGCTATTGATGGGCGGGTCTGTGTTCCCTCCCTGTTGTTTGACCTGAGGCCAAACTATGGTGGAGGTAATGAAGATAATGGCTACCTCCTTCAAAAGGTCACATGCACACACTGCAGTGTCCCCAGTCCTGCAGCAGGCCATCATCAACCCAAGCCTCTGCCAGAGACTCCTGGACAAATCATGGGCAAGTCTGGATCAGCCCCTTTTGGGGTCAACTGCTCCTTTCTCCTGGGTCCTGGTGCACACATGGTTCTGTTTGTGTCCTCCAAGTGTCTGTTTCCCCAGTCCTGTATAAGTTCTAGTGGCTCTATGGTGGTGTTAATGGTGACCTCCTCCAAGAGGGCTTATGCCATACCAAGGTCTGCTGCACCCAGAGCCCCTGCCCCTGCGGCAGGCCACTGCTGACCCGTACCTTCACAGGAGACACTCAAACACAGTTCTGGCTCAGTCTCTGTGGGGTCTCTGGGTCCTGGTGTGCACGAAGTTTGTTTGAGTCCTCTGAGCATATCTGGAAGGTAAGGGGTTTGATTTTAAATGCAATTTTGCCCCTTCTACCATCTTGCTGGGGCTTCTCTTTGCCCTTCGATGTGGGATATCTTTTTTTGGTGGGATCCAACATTCTCCAGTCAATGGTTGTTCAGCAGCGAGTTGTAGTTTTGAAGTTTTCACAGGAAAAGATGAGCACATGTCCTTCTACTTTGCTGTCTTATGCCACAATAAAGTTAAGTTAGAGTTGTCAATTCACTGGTAGATTGTGGAATGAATTCTCTAAAATGCCCACAGAGTCCCTCAGCAAAGACTGGGAGACTTGTTGGTCCAAACGATCTAAAGAAATCTCTATTAAATCATTAGCAGACTTGGCACCCCACTCCAGTACTCTTGCCGGGAAAATCCCATGGATGGAGGAGCCTGGTAGGCTGCAGTCCATGGGGTCACTAAGAGTCGGGCACGACTGAGCGACTTCACTTTCACTTTTCACTTTCATGCACTGGAGAAGGAAATAGCAACCCACTCCAGTGTTCTTGCCTGGAGAATCCCAGGGACCGCAGAGCCTGGTGGGCTGCTGTCTATGGGGTCACACAGAGTCAGACAGGACTGAAGCGACCTAGCAGCAGCAGCAGCAACCATGGTCAAGAGTTCTGACAAAATGTGGTCCACTGGAGAAGGGAATGGCAAACCCCTTAAGTATTCTTGCCTTGAGAACCCCATGAACAATATGAAAAGGCAAAAAGATAGGACACTGAAAGATGAACTTCCCATGTCAGTATGTGCCCAATATGCTACTGGAGATCAGTGGAGAACTAACTCCAGAAAAAATGAAGGGACAGAGCCAAAGCAAAAACAACACCCAATTGTGTATGTGACTGGTGATAGAAGCAAGGTCTGATGCTGTAAAGAGCAATATTCCATAAGAACCTGGAATGTTAGGTTCATGAATCAAGGCAAATTTGAAGTGGTCAAACAGGAGAGGGCAAGAGTGAACATCAACATTCTAGGAATCAGCGAACTAAGATGGACTGGAATGGGTGAATTTAACTCAGGTGACCATTATATCTACTACTGTGGGCAGGAATCCCTTAGAAGAAATGGAATAGCCATCATGGTAAACAAAAGAGTATGAAATGCAGTACTTGAATGCAATCTCAAAAATGACAGAATGATCTCTGTTTCCAAGGCAAACCATTCAATATCACGGTAACCCAAGACTATGCCCCAACCAGTAACGCTAAAGAAGCTGAAGTTAAACGATTCTATGAAGACCTACAAGACCTTTTAAAACTAACACCCAAAAAAGATGTCCTTTTCATTATAGGGGACTGGAATACAAAAGTAGGAAATCAAAAAACACCCAGAGTAAGAGGCAAATTTGGCTTTGGAGTATAGAATGAAACAGGGCAAAGACTAATAGAGTTCTGCCAAGAGAATACACTGGTCATAGCAAACACCTTCTTCCAACAACACAAGAGAAGACTCTACACATGGACATCACCAGATGGTCAACACCGAAATCAGATTGATTATATTCTTTGCAGCCAAAGATGGAGAAGTTCTATATAGTCAGCAAAAAAAAAAAAAAAAAAAGACTGTGAGCTGACTGTGGCTCAGATCATGAACTCCTTATTGCCAAATTCAGACTTAAATTGAAGAAAGTGGGGGAAACCACTAGACCATTCAGGTATGACCTAAATAAAATCCCTTATGACTATACAGTGGAAGTCAGAAATAGATTTAAGGGACTAGAGATGATAGACAGAGTGCCTGAAGAACTATGGATGGAGGTTTATGACATTGTATAAGAGACAGGGATTAAAACCATCGCCAAGAAAAAGAAATGCAAAAAAGCAAAATGGCTCTCTGAGGAGGCCTTACAAATAGCTGTAAAAAGCAAAAGAAAAATGGAAAGATATAAGCATATGATTGCAGAGTTCCAAAGAATAGAAAGGAGAGATAAGAAAGCCTTCCTCAGTGATCAATGCAAAGAAATAGAGGAAAACAATAGAATGGGAAAGACTAGAGATCTCTTCAAGAAAATTAGAGATTTTCTTGAAGGGAACATTTCATGCAAAGATGGGCTTAATAAAGGACAGAAATGGTATGGACCTAACAGAAGCAGAAGATATTAAGAAGAGATGGCAAGAATACACAGAACTGTACAAAAATTATCTTCACGACCCAGATAGTCATGATGGTGTGATCACTCACACTTACCTAGAGCCAGACATCCTGGAAAGTGAAGTCAAGTGGGCCTGAGGAAGCATCACTAAGAACAAGCTAGTGGAGGTGATGGAATTCCAGTTGAGGTAGTTCAAATCCTAAAAGATGATGCTGTGAAAGTGATTCACTCAATATGCCAGCAACTTTGGAAAACTCAGTAGTGGCCACAGGACTCAAAAAGGTCAACTTTGATTCCACACAAAGAAAGGCAATGCCAAAAAATGTTCAAATTACCGCACAGTTGCACTCATCTCACACACTAGCAAAGTAATGCTCAAAATTCTCCAAGCCAGACTTCAGCAATACATGAACCGTGAACTTCCAGATGCTCAAGCTGGTTTTAGAAAAGGCAGAGGAACCAGAGAACAAATTGCCAACATCTGCTGGATCATCGAAAAAGCAAGAGAATTCCAGAAAAAGCATCTACTTCTGCTTTATTGACTATGCCAAAGCCTTTGATTCTGTGGATCACAATAAACTGGAAAATTCTGAAGGAGATGGGAATACCAGACCATCTGACCTGCCTCTTGAGAAATATGTATGCAGGTCAGGAAGCAACAGTTAGAACTGGACATGGAACAACAGACTGGTTCTAAATAGGAAAAGGAGTACGTCAAGGCTGTATATTGTCACCCTGCTTATTTAACTTATATGCAGAGTACATCATGAGAAATGCTGGGCTGGATGAAGCACAAGCTGGAATCAAGATTGCCAGGAGAACTATCAATAATCTCAGATATGCAGATGACACCATTCTTATGGCAGAAAGTGAAGAAGAACTAAAGAGCCTCTTGGTGAAAGTGAAAGAGGAGAGTGAAAATGTTGTCTTAAAGCTCAAGATTCAGAAAACTAAGATCATGGCAGTTGTTCCCATCACATCATGGCAAATAGATGGGGAAACAGTGGGAACAGTGGCTGACTATTTTGGGAGGCTCTAAAATCTCTCCAGATGGTGATTGCAGCCATGAAATTAAAAGACGCTTTCTCCTTGGAAGGAAAGTTATGACCAACCTGGACAACATATTAAAAAGCAGAGACATTACTTTGCCAACAAAGGTCCATCTAGTCAAGGCTATGGTTTTTCCAGTAGTCATGTATGGATCTGAGAGTTGGACTATAAAGAAAGCTGAATGCTGAAGAATTGATGCTTTTGAACTGTGGTGTTGGAGAAGACTCTTGAGAGTCCCTTGGACTGCAAGGAGATCCAACCAGTCCATCCTAAAGGAGATCAGTTCTGAGTGTTCATTGGAAGGACTGATGCTGAAGCTGAAACTCTGACACTTTGACCAGCTGATGTGAAGAACTAACTCATTTTAAAGACCCTGATGCTGGGAAAGATTGAGGGCAGGAGGAGAAGGGAATGACAGAGGATGAGATGGCTGGATGGCATCACTGACTCAATGGACATGGGTTTGGGTAGACTCCGGCAGTTGGTGATGGTCAGGGAGGCCTGGCATGCTGTGGTTCATGGGGTCGCAAAGAGTCAGACAGGACTGAGTGACTGAAGTGAACTGAAAGCTAAATGAAAAATTATCTTCAGTGGCTACATACAACAAAAATATGGATTTCTCATAAATTATTTCAGAAAGTTCTCGCAAAATCAACCAATAATAATTACAAGCAGCAGTAACTACAAACTCTTGAATGAGAGAGAATCTGATATTCTTAGTCAACACATTGTACAAAATGCCAAGTGTTCTTCAACAAAGAAGTTATGAGTCATGCAGGTGGGTCTAATGCAGGAGTTATGAGACATGAGTTCGATTCCTGGGTCTAGAAGATCCCCTGGAGGAGGGCATAGCAAGTCACTCCCGTATTCTTGTCTGAAGAATCACATGGACAGAGGAGCCTGGCAGGCTATGGTCTATAGGGTCACAAAGAGTCAGACACAACTGAAGCAACTTAGCATGCACAAAAATAAATAAGAAACTGTGATCAGTGCAGAGTGGGGGAAATTATCCACTAGAAACTGTTCCTGAGGAGTCCCAGATTTTGGATTTACTATGTAGACTTTGGGCTTCCCAGGTGGTGCTAGTGGTAAAGAACCCCTCTGCCAATGCAGGGGAGAGAAGAGACACGGGTTTGATCCTTTGGTTGGGAAGATCCCCTGGATAAGGGTATGGCAATCCACTCCAGTATTTTCGCCATGGACAGAGGAGCCTGGTGGGCTACAATCCAAAGGGTCCTGTAGAGTGGGACATGACTGAAGTGACTTAGCATGTACCATGTAGACTTTACAACTATTGAAAATATATTTAAGAACTAAATAAAGTCATATCTAAAGAACTGAAGGAAATTGGAAAGTATGAATGTCTTATCAAAAGAGGATATCAATAAAAAGATAAAACCAAATAGAAATTTTTAAATTGAGAATTATAATAACAGAAATGAAAATCTCACTAGAAGGCTTTAAGTGAAGATTTGGTCAGGCAGGAGGAGAATCAGTGAACTTGAAGATGAATCAGTTGAGATTATCAAGTCTGAGAAAATAAAAGAATACAATTAAGAAAAATAAACAGAACCTCAGAGCTCTGTGGAACATCATCAGGAATGTCAACATAGGCATAACTGGAGTCATAGAATTACTGGAAAGAGATAAAGGAACAGAGAATATCTGATTAACTGCTAGCTGAAAATTTCCTAAACTTCAGGAAAAACATTAATTTACATATTCAAGATGCTCAAATAATTCTAAGCAGGAGAAACTCAGAGATGATACCTAGATACATCATAATCAACTGTCAAGCAAAGACAACGAGAGTCTTAAAAGCAGAAATAGAAAAGAAACTCATCACATACAATAAATTCTCAATAAAATTAATGTTAATAAACAGAGTCCAGAAAATAGTTGGGACTGTTTGGGATGGCATAATCAAAGTGATGAAAGGAAGAAAATATCTACTAAAATTATATATCTTTAAAAATAAAGAGAAATGAAGACTTGCCATGTTTTAAAATATGTAGAGAGTTCATCACTAGTAAACCTGTCCTAATGACTATAGTCTTTCAGAATTACATGAAAGACACTAGGTAGTAACTTGATTCCATGTGAAAAAATAAAGAGCACTCATAAATTTAATAACATAGGTTTACAAAAGTATAAATGCATTTTTTTGCATTTGTTTTCCCATCCAATTTAGAAGTCTAAAAGTTGTGTGTTCCAGGGGCTAGAGAGAGGAGAAAATGGGGAATATCTACTGACAAGTAAGGCAGGGAAGGGTGGGTGGTATGATGACAATGATCTGGAAATAGATGGTGGTACTGGTTGCCCAACTTTGTAAATATTATAAGAACTACTCTCTTGTATGTTATAAAAAGAGAGAAACTGCTGAATTATATACTATAAAAAATAAATCTTAACTTTTGCATGGCTGTACTGGGAGCACAAAGGGGAGGGGGGGAGATGGTAAGAGGATCCTCAGTGAGGATTGAGCTGTAGCCAGATCAGAAAGTACCATAGCATAACACATTTGGAATTTACCCCAAAGGCAATGGGAGCAACTGATGAACTTTTCTCAGAGTTAGGAAATACTCACATTCTGAGAAAAATCATTCTATAACAATAGTTTCCTAAATTAATTTATGACAAAAACTTGCTTAAATAAGAATCCATTGACAGAATACCAAAAAGATAGTGAACTGAAGTAGATGCTTAGCTTAAAGCAAATAACAAGATAATCTCAGAATAGTTTGCTGCATGAAAAGATGAAAATATGATCCACAATGATTTTAAAACAGAATGTTAGATACTATAATGCTATTATATAAAATAAAAATACTATTGAGATACTATTCAGAATATTTCATATTTTATTGTAAATATGACATGAAAATTCCAATATCTGAAGTATAGAAACTTAGTTCTTTGCAGAGTAATATGAAAATTCCATTTACTATCTTATTTACTACCTGTACATTGTGACCAAAGGAAACTCTTAAGCTTCATGTTAGGCATTATCCAGTTAGGCTGTGCTGTCCTGTGCTGTGCTGTCGTTTCAGTCATGTCTGACTCTTTGTGACCCCATGGACTGTCACCTGACAGGTTCCTCTGTTCATGGGATTTACCCAGGCAAGAATACTGGAGTGGGTTGTCATTCCCTTCTCCAGTGGACCTTCCCAACCCAGGGGCACTGTTAGGTTCAGTCAGTTCAGTTCAGTCGCTCAGTCATGTCCGACTCTTTGCGACCTCATGAATTGCAGCACGCCAGGCCTCCCTGTCCATCACCAACTCCCGGAGTTCACTCAGACTCATGTCCATCGAGCCAGTGATGCCATCCAGCCATCTCATCCTCTGTCGTCCCCTTCTCCTCCTGCGCCCAATCCCTCCCAGCATCAGAGTCTTTTCCAATGAGTCAACTTTTCCAATGAGGTGGCCAAAGTACTGGAGTTTCAGCTTTAGCATCATTCCTTCCAAAGAACACCCAGGGCTGATCTCTTTCAGAATGGACTGGTTGGATCTCCTTGCAGTCCAAGGGACTCTCAAGAGTCTTCTCCAACACCACAGTTCAAAAGCATCAATTCTTCGGCACTCAGCTTTCTTCACAGTCCAACTCTCACACCTATACATGACCACTGGAAAAACCATAGCCTTGACTAGACAGACCTTTGTTGGCAAATTAATGTCTCTGCTTTTGAATATGCTATCTAGGTTGGTCATAACTTTCCTTCCAAGGAGTAAGCGTCTTTTAATTTCATGGCTGCAGTCACCATCTGCAGTGATTTTGGAGCCCAGAAAAATTAAGTCTGACACTGTTTCCACTGTTTCCCCATCTAATTCCCATGAAGTGATGGGACCAGATGCCATGATCTTCATTTTCTGAATGTTGAGCTTTAAGCCAACATTTTCATTCTCCTCTTTCACTTTCATCAAGAGGCTTTTGAGTTCCTCTTCACTTTATGCCATAAGGGTGGTGTCATCTGTATATCTGAGGTTATTGATATTTCTCCCGGCAATCTTGATTCCAGCTTGTGCTTCTTCCAGCCCAGCGTTTCTCATGATGTACTCTGCATGTAAGTTAAATCAGCAGGGTGATAGTATACAGCCTTGACGTACTCCTTTTCCTATTTGGAACCAGTCTGTTGTTCCATGTCCAGTTCTAACTGTTGCTTCCTGACCTGCATATAGGTTTCTCAAGAGGCAGGTCAGATGGTCTGGTATTCCCATCTCTTTCAGAATTTTCCACAGTTTATTGTTATCCACACAGTCAAAGGCTTTGGCATAGTCAATAAAGCATAAATAGATGTTTTAGGCTGCTCAAAAAAATGTTAATTATTTTATCATGGACTACTCATCTGCTGACTTTTTTGAAATAAAGCATCCATTTTATAATATTCTAGTTTTTAACTTATTTGATTCAGATATAATCTACGTGGAAATAGTTTTCCAATCTATATGGAAACTTGTGTGATCAACCTATTTATAATATAGTAAATATTGAATGATAACACAAATACATGTTGAAATGATTAGATATAAATACATAGCCTAGTTAAACCTCAGTCAAAGAGACAAATCATTAATATGAAAGTTAGCAAAAGTCTATCTATGTGTAGAGCAACTATCATTACATTGAGCCATCATTCATTCTTGAGCCATTATTTATCTGGTGACTCAGATGGTAAAGAATCTACCTGCAATGCAGGAGACCGAGGTTTGATCCCTGGATCAGGAAGATCTCTTGGAGAAAGGAGTGGCATGTAGACATCATTCGTTCTTAGGTAGTACTTAGAGATAACTCATCAGATATCTGTAAAAATATAGTATTTGATAACACAAATACTGTATTTTTAAATGCTTATCATTTAAAATGCTTAGTATTTTAAATATTTTTAAATGCTTAGTATTTTGCTTAGTTGTATATTTAACATAAATTTGAGAAGAGAGAATTTCCTGTTGGTCCAGTGGCTAAGACTCTGCACTTTCGTTGATGAGGGCCCAGGTTCAATCCCCGGTTGGAGAACTAAGATTCTGCAAGCTGCATGGAGTCACCAATATTAAAAGTATCTTTTAAAAGTTGAGAAGAAAAATATCACTAAAATCAGCTTTTTTTTTTTTAAGGAAAAAAGCATTATAACCAACTTGTAGCATTTTATTCTTTCTTACAAAATGGTTAAATTTTATTTAGAATGATTCCCAGTTTCTGGTTTGGGTGACTGAGTAGATAGTTTTGCCGTTTACTGAAAAAAGAAAAACCAGAAGAAGAATAAATCTTAAAGCAAAGAGTTCAGCTCAGTTCTTAATAAGGGTTTGGTGTCCCTGTAAGACATCCATGTGGATATATTCAATAGGCAATTGAATATGTATGTATTGGATTTAGGGCAGAGATTTGAACAGGATTCATAGATTTTAGAGATATTTGCATATAAATATTAATTGAAATCATAGGACTCGATGCAGTCAGAAGGAGTGTAAAGTTAGAAAAGCAGACCTAGAAAAGAATACTGAATAATGCCAAGATTGATACTGAATATATTTCCACACACAAAAAAACAAATATCAACAACAAACAGTGGGGTAATCAGAGGGGCAGATCAATAGCCAGCTATTATTATTTGGAGAAGGAATGAACTAGTTTTCATGACTGACTGAAAGTGAAGAGTACAGAAGATAGAATAACTTCAGGATAACTCACAGGTTTCTAACTTAGACAACAACTTGGGAAGGGAGAGCATGTTTGTATGATTCCTTGATATATGGAGGAGAAATAGCTTTTTAAAGGAAATTAATAGTTAATTTCTGAAGTTACTAAATTATATGAAAGCTTTCATAAGTAGAAGAGGATTAGTGGAAAAGTTGTTCATTTGTTATTCAGTTGTTTTCTGCATAGTGAAGCTTATGTCTTGAATGTTCTTAACTGTCAGGGAGATGATAGAATAGACAACACTATTGTACTTCTTCGATAGGGGCATGAATAATTGGCTAACTTTGCCTCATGGCAGGGAGGAAAGTCAGAATATCTAATCTCTTAAGGGCTTTCTATTAATTCCTTAAGGTATCACCTGATTCATCCTGGATTTCCTAAGAATCTTATTTTTCCATGATATCCATGATGTCTGATGTTCGTGTAACATACTTAATGCTTTCAAATGTATCTACTTATCCTATTTTGTATCTACCTAAGTAATTGCATGTCTTCTGCTTGACTTACATTAAAAAAGATTTATTCTGATTTATTCTGAAGGGAGTTCTGCTGCTATGAATTAGGCCCTAAGTTTTCTCAATTGGGTCATTAATTTGTCAAATACTCTTGTATTTTTCCACAAATAAAAAAAAAAATTATACCTAAAGTAAGAAGTTAGAATATGCACTATATTGTCTTTCAGGCTTCATATTATCTGGCTATTAGAATGAAGATGATAGTCTGAAAGCCCCAATAAAATGGTAACATTTAAAGTTGATTTATTTTTATCCAAAGCAAGTTTTATACAAGCCAATGAAAGATGCATGAGTTATATACATTTATGCCTGGCTGACTTGAACTTTACATTTAATTATTCTGTAGTTTTAAAACATAAGAGCAGTCTAAGTTTGCGTGTGTATGTGTTTATGTATATGTTTGTCAACAAGAAGCTGTATATTAAGAAAAAAACTAACACAACTTTGTAAAGCAATTATATTCCAATACAAAAATAATAGACAATGGGAATTTGCTGTATGGCTCAGGAAATTCAAACAGGGGCTCTGTATCAACCTAGAGGGGTGGGATGGGGAGGGAGATGGGAGGGAGTTTCAAAAAGAAAGGGATACATGTATACCTATGACGGATTCTTGTTGAGGTTTGACAGGAAACACCACAATTCTGTAAAGCAATTATCCTTCATTAAAAAATAGATAAATTTAAAAAAAAAGAAAAGAAGCTGAATGTACATAAACTGGTTCATTTACAAATCATCTCTTTCCACTTCTATATATCTAACTTCATGCCATGTATAATGATCATTGTTGTTAAAAACATTAATGACCTTTGACCCTTGCAACATTCTAAATCAACAACTCCACTATGATTATTTGACTTTAAATATATAGAATTAAACTAATACTTAAACTGTTTTTCAACAAGAGTTAAAATTATTATTTAACCCTCCTTTAAAGATATTCACTCATAATTTCAATTTCTTTATCACACTGGTCAATTTCAGACAGTAAATCCCATGATAATTTCTAGTGTCAGGGACACCTCATTGTAATAAAGGAATATGCTCTCATACACCATTATGTGCTCACAAGCAATACACGGATCTATAGTATACCTAAATATATGGTAAAATGTATGCTTTAAAACAAAATTTAAATAAACTCCTCAATATAAAATGTCTATTGTAATCTATATTTGTCATTTGATTGCTTTATGGAATGAATAATTTGAATAATGTTTATCTGCCAGAATCTTTGCTTCAGAACATTTCTGTACTTGAGGACTAAGAAAATAGAACAATATAAAACAGATCCCATGATGACAGGATAGGGAGTACTGTAAATAAATGAGCCATGCTAAGCCCAGTGATATTCATCTGCAACAGAAAATGTTAATAGCTAATGGTTGTGATTTGAACTTATCATTGATTTTCATTTATTTGCCATAAATTGCCCACATGCTATTAGCAGCAGGCCAAGCTGGTTGCTACAATGCTCTTCTCCAAAGCCTATAAATTATAAGCTTTAAATCAAAAAGTGCTCCAGTGGCTCTTGAAGGTTATACTGCTCTAGTTCTGTTGATGAGCTGAACTTTCTAAGACCATGAAGCATCTTCAGGTTAAACTCAGTGAGAACAATGAACACAAAGTTCAACTTTTTTATTATCTAACTATGCTTTGGGTGCTAATGTTTAACGATAGCATCAATACAGAAATTCTGAGCTGACTCTACTAGATAGCAGAAGTGTAATAAAAAATTAACTTTTCTCCAACTATTCCACTAAACTTGAAATAGAAGGCATCAAAAGCACTCTCAAAGAAAGTCTTAACTGTAATACTTATTATATTTTGATCCATTTGGTTGTTTGGTTTTCTAATTGCATAAAAGTTCTTAATGATAAACAAACTGTGAACTGAAAGAGATATTACAGTTAAGCACATTTTCTTAATAAACATATACTCTTCCAGAATAGAAAATGCTTTTCAGTTAATGCAGATGAAATAGAATTTCAATAAAAGATTTTACTGACCATCAAGGTGAGAAAAAGCAAGAATGAGTTAGTTAGAATGATTTTGATAGTACAATTCAAAAGAATTGAAGGAGATAATACACAATCCTAGGTTTTGCAAATTTTAAATACTCATTTACCTTAGAGGGGACCTAGGAGATGTTTTATGGGAAGTTTTTGTAGTCTAAGTATCAGGTAATTTCTGAGACACAGTGTGGCAAATAGCTTCCAACATGATCCCACCTTCTGGCATCCTTGCTCCCTTCCTCCAACTGTCTTTTGGATCTCTGCTATATTGTGAGTAGCCCTATGGGGAGGTCCATGAGTGGAGACAGTAATCAATTAATGTCTTTGGTCAACAGCTATCAAAGAATAGAGGCTTGTCAGCAACCGTGTTATAAGCTTAGAAGTAGATTCTCCAGCCTTGAGATGGCAACAGTCTGACTATAATCCCATGAAAGACTCTGAGCTAAAACAACTCAGCTAAGCTGCTCCCAAATTCCTGACCCTCAGAAAGTATTATGATGATACATACTTGCTTTATTAAACTGTCTAGTTTTGGGGCAATGTGCTGCATAGCAATGGATGACTGAAACACTCCACACATCATTTTTTCACTGTATTTCAAGATGCATTATAACATGTAGAACTTTGAATGGAGAAATAGATGACATTTCAAACATTGTACACTATCCCAGAAAAGACAGACTGCTTTAAGAGTCTGAATCTTCAAAGTATAAAGTCAATTTCTTTTTACTGGATGGCCTTTGAGAAGATTGTCTATGTTCAATAAAGTAGTAATTATCTCATTTCATAGAAGTCTTGATAGAAGGTTCATCTCATGGATTTTCTTGGATAAAGAGCAGTTTCGAAATAACTGTCTTGCTGTCAGTAAAAGTTACTTGATATATTTACAATGATGCAATCGATGGGAAGGTTTAAGACTGATAAAAGTGACAACTGAAAGTTTTAAAAAGCGATTATCAGGTGTTAGGCCATGAAAATATTTTTTTAATTTATAAATCAATTCCCAAATAGATTTTTAAAACAGAGCCCTTATAGAGCATTTGGGTAAAAGCAATGAATGGGTAGTTCAGATCTTCAGTAGATAGGAGAAAATATTTCCTTGCTGCAGTACTGTAAACTATTACCTGAGAACCTGACAACAGTTTGAAAATCACTTTTTAAAGGTTTATATCTACCTAGAATTATATGTTTAGATTGTAAAGTTTAATTCTTATAATGAGGTAAAGTTATAATCAGTAGTTTGGCTATATATACAAGAAAAGAATTTTTTTAGCTCACTTGCTTAACACTATTATTTCTCATTTTTAAAATATTTTCTATTCCTTAGAGTCAGGAATCATATGCAACTTCTTCCTGATTGCTGACATCACCTATCACTGGTAAATTAGGTACAATTACATGCTAATATAGTAGGCAATTTTGAAAGCACTTTTATTTCTGTCACTCTGGCTGCTACTGCTAAGTCGCTTCAGTCATGTCCGACTCTGTGCGACCCCATAGACGGCAGCCCACGAGGCTCCCCCGTCCCTGGGATTCTCCAGGCGAGAACACTGGAGTGGGTTGCCATTGCCTTCTCCAATGCAGGAAAGTGAAAAGTGAAAGTGAAGTCGCTGAGTCTTGTCCGACTCTTAGCGACCCCATGGACTGCGGCCCACCAGGCTCCTCCATCCATGGGATTTTCCAGGCAAGAGTACTGGAGTGGGGTGCCATTGCCTTCTCCTCTGTCACTCCAGGTATATGCAAATGTAAATGATTAGATTTTTATTGTGATATTAGCAAAGCTACAGTTTTTCCAGTAGTCATGTATGAATGTGAGAGCTGGACTATAAAGAAAGCTGAGCACCGAATAATTGACACTTTTAAACTGTGGTGTTGCAGAAGAATTTTGAGAGTCCCTTGGACTGCAAGGAGATCCAACCAGTCAATCCTAAAGGAGATCAGTCCTGAATATTCATTGGAAGGATTGATGCTAAAGCTGAAGCTCCAATACTTCGGCCACCTGATGTGAAGAACTGACTCACTGGAAAAGACCTTGATGCTGAGAAAGATTGAGGGTAGGAGAAGAAAGAGACAATAGAGGATGAGATAGTTGGATGGCATCACTGACTCTATGGACATGAGTTTGAGTAAACTCCGAGAGTTGGTGATGGACAGGGAAGCCTGGTGTGCTACAGTCCATGGGGTCACAAAAGTCGGACATGACTGAGTGACTGAACTGAATCGATTTGCTTTAAAGATATTATAATAGGGCTGTTCATTTAACACATATAATCTTTATCAAGCTGTTTTCTAAGCACTTGTTAACATTCAAAATCCTATGACTTTGGTATTAGTGCTATCTCCATTTTACTGATAAGGAGGTAAGGGATAGAGATCTTCAGTAACTTGCTCTGGGTCAGAGAGCTAATAAGTGATGGAGCTGATTCCAGACCCTCTGGCTTCACAGACAGTGTGCTTGTCCATTAGACAGCATTCCCTCGGGAGCAGTTAGTCCACAGTTCCCAGTCAGCCACAGCACACTCCAGAGCTTAGACTTACAATGCAGTTTAAGTATTTTCCTTCCACTCAGAAGTCTTCCTTTGCCTCCCTCAAACCACCTTCTGTTCTACTCCCATAAAATGAGTGTATCTCTGCCATTGCATATATCTTTCTGTATCTGAATTGCTTGTTTATGAGTTATTATAGACAGTGAGACCTTTGAAGACAAAAATCATGTCTTATTTATCTTTACGTTACCAGAGTTTTGTTTAGCATAGGGTCTGACACTCTGTAGGTATGTAATGTTTGGTGAACAAAGCTGACCTGAATAGTACTGTATATGTCATGAAAAATTACTATTACCACACCCAACATGTAAAACAGTGATCTATTAAATGCATATGATATGCAAGACACTACGCTATACATCTTACACATGTATTACTCCATTTTATTCTTACAACAGTACGTGTAAGGCAAATATAGCTATCGTCATTTTACTTATAAAGGGACTGAGGCTCAAAAAGATTAAGTGATTTGTTTGCCTAAGGTCATGGCTATTAAGTGGTAGACTCAGTTCCCCTAAACTCTAGTCAATAGGTCTCATAAAGCCTATACTCTTTACTTACCTAGTAAGCTGATTCCAAGAGGCAAATTTGATGGGAATTTTTCCCTGATTCCTGACTCTAAATTGCTGAAAATCCAAACTTATATCCAAACTTATGGATATTGTTTGGATACCTATGGATACTTATGGATACCTTAACAATTAAGAAATTGAGGCTAGGCAGAGAAATTGAGGCTACACTCAAATGGAGGAGTCAGTCCAGAGACACACATATTGAAGCCATTAGAGCATATTATGGACCTTCAGAGCTGTGAAATACACTTATGAGTAAATTGATAGCCCCCTTCTGCATCTAGTTTTTGTCCCTTTCTCTTCATTGCAATTATGGGTAAAGTGTACTCATTCCTGTTAAGGACAGGAAAACTTACATTTCATCTACAGTAAGTCAAGGGGAGATAAGTCATTTACCTAAGATACTGTTCGAATTGGAGAGATCAGGGAAACATATTTTGTGTTTGACATTCATCAGGAAACATGAGTATAATGACAGATTTGAACTAGCCATTTTCCATACTTAGAGCTAAGGAAAATGTTGTATTTAGAACCTTATAAAATATGATTATACATAAGTTTTCTGTGCATATATTTTACACAGAATAGACATGCATTAGTATCAAAATGGAAAAATAATACAAATCTCTTAAAAGTAAGCCTATGAAACTGAAGCTTACTTGATTAATCGTTGCCAAATACTTAACATAGCTTTAATTGAATTTTACATCACACAGAAGGAAATGAGTAAAGAAAAATCACATTCTTAGTAAAATTTCAAAAGTCAACAAACTTTCTCTAAACGCAACAGATTTGCAATGACAAATTTTATGAGGGGTCTTTTCAGCTCAAAGCTGAAGAACTGTTATGAAGTGTAGTTATTATAGCAAGATCTGAACATTTATTCACCCATTATAGGTTCACCAGGAGGATTGAACAAACACTTAGATATTTTACAATAACCTAGGAGAACTAGCAGTTGCAGGAAGAAAATGTTCAGTGAAATTTAATGACAAGAAATCCTTGATGGTTTGATATGGGTTCATCTACATCAGAAAAACCAACAACTGTATATTCCATTAGGGAATTCCTTACAAGCAATTATGATGAATAGAGAGAAGAAAAAAAAAAAAGATAAGGCAATCTTTTTTGAAGACATTTCTGAGTCATTTTGACCTGCTTTCCTTTGGATAAAACCACATGCTAGTTTTCTTTATAAAACTTTTTATTTTATTTTATTTTTTTTACATAAGATTTATTAGTTTTATTTTTAAAGTAAAATTTGTATTATTTTATGTATACAACATGATTATTTATACACACACACACACACACATATAGTGAAGTGATTACCATGATCAAGATAATTAACATATTGTTCTTATTGTTCTCTCACATAATTCCTTGTTTGTGTGTGATGAGCACCTAAAATCAAATTTCTTAGCAAATTCCAAGTATTAAATGCCATATTAATAACTGCAGTCATTATGGTCTACTTTAGATCTCTAGACTTTTTCACCCTAAATTATGCACCTCTGTATATTTGACCAACATTACCCATTTCCTCGACCTCCCGGCTCTTGGTAACCAACCACCTTTCTACTTTCTGTCTTTGATGTTGAGATTCCACGTTATAAGTGAGGTCATGCAGTTTTTCTCTTTCTGTGCCTGGCTTATTTCACTTAGCATAATGTTTTCCAGGTTCACCTATGTTGTTACAAATGACAATATCTTTTTCCTTTTAAGGCTGAAAAATATTCCATTTTTGTATGTGTAAATACTAAATTTGTTTCCATCTCTTATCTATCATGAATGACGGTGCAGTGATTTTGGGAGTACAGATAACTCTGAGGTACTGATTTCATCCCCACTGCTGGGCATACACACTGAGGAAACCAGAAGGGAAAGAGACACGTGTACCCCAATGTTCATCGCAGCACTGTTTATAATAGCCAAGACATGGAAGCAACCTAGATGTCCATCAGCAGATGAATGGATAAGAAAGCTGTGGTACATATACACAATGGAGTATTACTCAGCCATTCAAAAGAATACATTTGAATCAGTTCTAATGAGGTGGATGAAACTGGAGCCTATTATACAGAGTGAAGTAAGCCAGAAGGAAAAACATAAATACAGTATTCTAACGCATATATATGGAATTTAGAAAGATGGTAACAATAACCCTGTGTACGAGACAGCAAAAGAGACACTGATGTATAGAACAGTCTTATGGACTCTGTGGGAGAGGGAGAGGGTGGGAAGATTTGGGAGAATGACATTGTAATATGTAAAATATCATGTAAGAAACGAGTTGCCAGTCCAGGTTCGATGCACGATATAAAACTTTTTAGACTTTGAACTTTTGATGAAGGAATGGTGACTTTATTCTATTCTTAGTTCTTCACTAAGTTCATGATTGATAGGAAGCTAAATTCAAACTGACAGAGGAAAAGCTCTATAATGCATGTTTCTCTTAAATTAAAAAACAAGATCCCAGAGTAATAGAAAATTATTTAGTTCTCTAATTTCATTATTCAGCCTACATGGATTGTCTGTGCATGTTAATACACTACAGCAGAAATTGTGTTCTTCTGGTATTTACCCCTATCATTGTACGGGAGGCAATGATCAAGACCATCCCCAAGAAAACGAAATGCAAAAAGGCAAAATGGTTGTCTGCGGAGGCCTTACAAATAGATGAGAAAAGAGAAGCTAAAGGCAAAGGACAAAAGGATAGATATACTCATCTGAATGTGGCGTTCCAAGGAATAGCAAGGAGAGATAAGAAAGCCTTCCTCAGTAATCAGTGCAAAGAAATAGAGGAAAACAATAGAATGGGGAAGACTAGAGATCTCTTCAAGAAAATTAGAGATACCCAGGGAATATTTATGCAAAGATGAGCACCATAAAGGACAGAAATTGTATGGACCTAACAGAAGCAGAAGATATTAAGAAAAGGTGGCAAGAATACACAGAAGAACTATACAAAAAAGATCTTAATGACCCAGATAACTATGATGGTGTGATCACTCATCAAGAGCCAGACATACTGAAGTCCGAAGTCAAGTGGGCCTTAAAAGCATCACTATGAACAAAGTTAGTGGAGGTGATGGAATTCTAGCTGAGCTATTTCAAGTCCTAAAGATGATGCTGTGAAAGTGCTGCACTCAATATGACGGCAAATTTGGAAAACTCAGTAGTGGCCACAGGATTGGAAAAGGTCAGCTTTGATTCCAATCCCAAAGAAAGGCAATGCCAAAGAATGTTCAAATTACCGCACAGTTGCACTCATCTCACACACTAGCAAAGTACTGCTCAAAATTCTCCATGTGAGGCTTCAAAGTACATGAACCAAGAAATTCTAGATGTTCAAGTTGGATTTAGAAAAGGCAGAGGAACCAGAGATCAAATTGCCAATATCTGTTGGATCATAGAAAATGCAAAAGAGTTCCAGAAAAACATCTATTTCTGCTTTATTGAATATGCCAAGGCCTTTGACTGTGTGGATCACAACAAACTGTGGAAAATTCTTCAAGAGATGAGAATACCAGACCACCTGACCTGCCTCCTGAGAAATCTGTATGCAGGTCGAGAAGCAACAGTTAGAACTGGACATGGAACAATAGACTGGATCCAAATCGGGAAAGGAGTTTGTCAAAGCTGTATACTGTCACCCTGCTTATTTAACTTCTATGCAGAGAACATCATGCGAAATGCCAGATTGGATGGGGACAAGCTGACATGAAGATTTCCAGGAGAAATATCAATAACCTCAGATATGCAGATGACACCACCCTTATGGTAGAAAGTGAAGAAGAACTAAAGAGCCTCTTGATGAAAGTGAAAGAGGAGAGTGAAAAAGTTGGCTTAAAACTCAACATTCCAAAAACTAAGACCATGGCATCCAGTCCCATCACTTCATGGCAAATAGGTGGGGAAACAATGTATACAGTGACAGACTTTATTTTTGGAGGCTCCAACTTCACTGTAGATGGTGACTGCAGACATGAAATTAAAAGACATTTACTCCTTGGAAGGAAAGTTATGACCAACCTAGACAGCATATTGAAAAGCAGAGACATTACTTTGCCAACAAAGATCCATCCAGTCAAATCTATGTTTTTTCTAGTAGTCATGTATGGATGTGAAAGTTGAAAAATAACTAAAGCTGAGCACCAAAGAATTGATGTTTTTGAACTGTGGTGTTGGAGAAGACTCTTGAGAATCCCTTGGACTGCAAGGAGATCCAACCAGTTCATCCTAAAGGAAATCAGTCCTGAATATTCATTAGAAAGACTGATGCTGAAGCTGAAGCTCCAATACTTTGACCACCTGATGCAAAGAACTGACTCACTGGAAAAGACCCTGATGCTGGGAAAGATTGATGGCAGGAGGAGATGGGGAAAGCAGAGGATGAGATGGTTCAATGGCATCACTGACACAATGGCCATGAGTTTGAGCAGGCTTTGGGAGTTGGTGATGGACAGGGAAGCCTGGCCTTTTGCAGCCCATGGGATGGCAAAGATTTGGACATGACTGAGTGAATGAACTTAATGAACAGATACATATGTATAAAATTGTTGTGGTTGTTTTTATATACATATGTATAAAATTGTTCTTTTAGTTGTGTCCAAATCTTTGCAACCCCATGGATTTTAGCTCACCAGGTTCCTCTGCCCATGGGATTTCCCAGGCAAGAATACTGGAGTGGTTTGTCATTTCCTTCTCCAAGGGATCCTCCCAACCTAGAAATTGGACCCACATCTCTTGCATGTGCAGGTGAATTCTTTAATTCTGAGCCATCCAGGAAGCACATGTATAAAATTATCATGTTGTAAACATTAAATATATATGATTTTAACTTTAAAGGTTTTATTTATTTATTATTCTTTTTAATTTATTTTTTTACTTTACAATATTGGATTGGTTTTGCCATACATCAACATGCATCCACCATGGGTGTACACGTGTTCCTATCCTGAACTCCCCCCCTCCACCTCCCTCCCCATCCCATCCCTCTGGGTCATCCCAGTGCACCAGCCCCAAGCTTCCTGTATCATGCATTGAACCTGGACTGGCGATTCGTCTCTTATATAATATTATACATGTTTTAATGCCATTCTCCCAAATCATCCCTCCCCTCCCTCTCTGACAGAGTCCAAAATACTGTTCTATACACCTGTGTCTCTTTTGCTGTTTCGCATACAGGGTTGTCGTTACCATCTTTCTAAATTCCATATATATGCGTTAGTATACTGTATTGGTGTTTTTCTTTCTGGCTTACTTCACTCTGTATAATAGGCTCCAGTTTCATCCACCTCATTAGAACTGATTCAAATGTATTCTTTTTAATGGCTGAGTAATACTCCATTGTGTATATGTACCACAGCTTTCTTATCCATTCATCTGCTGATGGACATCTAGGTTAGTTCCGTGTCCTGGCTATTATAAACAGTGCTGCAATGAACACTGGGGTACATGTGTCTCTTTCCCTTCTGGTTTCCTCAGTGTGTATGCCCAGCAGTGGGATTGCTGGGTCGTATGGCAGTTCTATTTCCAGTTTTTTAAGGAATCTGCACACTGTTCTCCATAGTGGCTGTACTAGTTTGCATTCCCACCAACAGTGTAAGAGGGTTCCCTTTTCTCCACATCCTCTCCAGCATTTATTGCTTGTAGACTTTTGGATAGCAGCCATTCTGGCTGGCGTGGAATGGTACCTCATAGTGGTTTTGATTTGCATTTCTCTGATAATGAGTGATGTTGAGCATCTTTTCATGTGTTTGTTAGCCATCTGTATGTCTTCTTTGGAGAAATGTCTGTTTAGTTCTTTGGCCCATTTTTTGAC
The DNA here is from genome assembly GCF_029378745.1 of Bos indicus. NCBI lineage: Eukaryota > Metazoa > Chordata > Mammalia > Artiodactyla > Bovidae > Bos > Bos indicus. The sequence continues at coordinate 10,269,929 of NC_091789.1, read as the reverse complement.
TGGGTCGTTTATTTTTCTGGAATTGAGCTGCAGGAGTTGCTTGTATATTTTTGAGATTAGTTGTTTGTCAGTTGCTTCATTTGCTATTATTTTCTCCCATTCTGAAGGCTGTCTTTTCACCTTGCTTATAGTTTCTTTTGTTGTGCAGAAACTTTCAATTTTAATTAGATCCCATTTGTTTATTTTTGCTTTTATTTCCAATATTCTGGGACATGGGTCATAGAGTATCCTGCCATGATGCATGTCAGAGAGTGTTTTGCCTATGTTCTCCTCTAAGAGTTTTATAGTTTCTGGTCTTATGTTTAGATCTTTAGTCCATTTTGAGTTTATTTTTGTGTATGGTGTTAGAAAGTGCTCTAGTTTCATTCTTTTGCAAGTGGTTGACCAATTTTCCCAGAACCACTTGTTAAAGAGATTGTCTTTTCTCCATTGTATATTCTTGCCTCCTTTGTCAAAGATAATGTGTCCATAGGTGCGTGGGTTTATCTCTGGGCTTTCTATTTTATTCCATTGATCTATATTTCTGTCTTTGTGCCAGTACCATACTGTCTTGATGACTGTGGCTTTGTAGTAGAGCCTGAAGTCAGGCAGGTTGATTCCTCCAGTTCCATTCTTCTTTCTCAAGATTGCTTTGGCTATTCGAGGTTTTTTGTATTTCCATACAAATTGTGAAATTATTTGTTCTAGCTAAAGGTTTTAAAATTAGAAAAGGTGTTTGAATTTTTTTTAAATTTTAAAACTATTTACAAAACAGAAATAGACTCAGAGATATAGAAAACAAACATGATTATCGAAGGGTAAGATGGGAGAGGGATAAATTGGAAGTTTGGGATTGACATATATACCCTACTATATATAAAATAGATAACCAAAAAGGATCTATTTTATACCACAGGAGACTCTACTCAGTATTTGTAATAACCTATAATGAAAGAAAATGTAAAAAAGTGTGCACATATATAAATATAAATATATATATATATATATAAAACTGACTCATTTTACTCTATACCTGAAACTAACACAGCATGTAAATCAACTATATTTCAACAAAAAATTAAAACATAAATAAATATTAAATGATTTCTATAGTGTATTATAATTTATTACATCAAATATATACACACAACAGTGCTAACATTTTAAAACATTAAGAACACTTTCAAGGGAATGTATTTGAATATATTATAGAGGTAGTCTGTGGGGGGAATGGGAATGGAGATCATGAATGAATAGGGGAAATAAAGAGAGTTGCCTTGTATAGATTGAAGATGATGGTGTGTCATGAATACCTCAGTTCTCTGTACTTGAAGTCCCAGGAAAAAGAACAAAAAAGAAAGAAAACCAAATGTGGAAGCTCTTTCTTGTTCCTTAACAATAGTTATAGACATATATTTTTCCTAATGCAAGTTTTGAAAACTGTTTTAGAGTCAAAAATTGACAAATATGTAGTCAAATATTAATGTTATAGCTCTAGCCATGTTGTGGCTACTTTTCATATTACTGTTAGATAATATTTCAATTTAACTTCATTCATGATTTTAAAATATTATGTAATATGACACTAACTGTAACTACAATGTCTAAGATATAGGAATAATTTATGTCTCTAATCTGCCAAAAGAAAAAGAAAGGGAGAAATATAAGAAGCATCCTAGACATGGATTGAAACAGAAACAATTTTTTTCTCTATTTTCAAGTCAAATGTGAAAATCTGGGCCAGGTTACTCAGTTTAGCAGTATCTTAAGCAAAACTTTATATAACAATAAAATGTTCTCTTCCTGGTCTTCTCACATATTTTGTGCAGAGCAATAGCTAAGGAATTTAGCATCTGATGGATACAATAAAAACAGGAGATTCCGTCCCGCCCTCCCCACACACAAAATAGAAGATTCCCCTTGGCTTATAAAAGCCTGCAACTGAAATGTCAGTTTCTCTGACCTTCAGTCTGTGATGAGGATAATATATAAATAAATGTCTTGAAGGATCTGAGTAGTCACAGCAGTAGGCGATCATCTCCTCTTGATGAAATTATGTAGGCTATGTGTTTCTGTGTGTATACATCTCTGTAGCTAAATCTAAAAATAATTTAATTTATAGTGTATTTTGTTAGAACTTATTTTGTTTCCTTTCTCATCATATTGCCTTACAACAGAGACGGGCCAATCCACAGTTCTCAATTGTACTGTGTTCTGTGGAAATTACAAAGGAAATAGAGGTCATAACCCAACCCTTATGGAGGTGCTTAATCTAATGGGGGGATTAGAAAAACACAAACACAGGTAATGGAAACACAATCAGTGACAGTAATCCAAACATGTCCAAGAGAAACACTTCATAATTATATTTAGAGACAAGATCCTAGGTGTGTAATAGCTCTGCCCTTTGACTATTGCTATTGAAGACAAGGTCCTGGATTAAGAATCGGAAAATATAGACTTTATTTCCAACTCCAGTCAAGTGACTTTACGCAAATTACCATCTGAACCTGAGTTTCTTCAAAAATACAGTTTGGACATTGGCTCTTTCTCTGCTGGCTTCAAAAAATATTATGAGGATTAAGTGATAAAATACGTGTGAAAGTGCTTTGTAAACTGGAAAGCTATATTCATATCCAAGGAAATATTTTATTTGAGATTCTTACCGCTCATACAATCTCCCCGTAGAGAGCCAACACCTCTCACTTTGTATCTTAAGTACTTTGTAACTTAAGTACCAACTCACCTCATGTTCTGTCTTCTCAGTGAAACCTAAATATGGTCTTTCCATCCTCTGAACTCCTAAGACTATTTCCTAGTCATTTCCTTTCCTGAAACTGCCTGGTATTATTATTTAGTTTTTTTGTGTACATTGTCTTTTCTACTTTACCAGACTATAAGCCACTGGAGATCATGGGTTTGTCTGATATATCTGAGTTTTTCCACAGTCAGTGCCTAGTATGGTTACTTTACATGAAGTGTTTCAATACATATTTATTGATTGATTATAGGATGGTTCATTCATTCATTTGGCAAATATACTGAGTACATACTCTGTACCAGGTACTATACTGTTCTAGGGATTGAGGACTATAACACCTACCCTCATGGAACTTATGTCTAACTGGGAAAGTCAGTGTATATAAATAACAGTATGTTTGTATTTTTCTCAGGTGGTTTTAGTACTTGAAGAAAATATTTACACTTGAGGAAAACTGAAACAAGGGAAGGGAATTTAGTATGACTGTTGATCACAGGGGTTGGGATGCTCTATTATACAAGATGATCAGAAATATCTTCCCTGAGAAAGAAACATTAGAGTAGAGACTTAAATGAAGGAGCAAGTAATGCAAAGACCTGAAAGAAATGTGTTTCAAGCAGAAATGTATACCCCATCAGGTTTCCTTACTGATGGTGAATCAAGTTGACATGGAGTGATATATTTTATGAGTGTACAACTTTATTTTTGTAGGAGCTATATATTCACTCTGTTAAAAATTATTATATCACTTTGCTAATTAAAGTTTTTTCTTTGTTTTTTGCTGTGCTAGGTCTTCATTGCTGTGTGGGTTTTTCTCTAGTTGCAGCAAGCTGGGGCTACTCTTTGTTGCCGTGTGTGGGCTTTTCACTGCGGTGGCTTCTCTTGTGTGTGCGAGCTTCAGTAGTTGCAGCATGTGGGTTCAACAGTTGCAGTGCAAGGGCTTAGTTGCTCCCCAGCAGGTAGGATTTTCCCTGACCAGGAAAATCCATGTCTCCATTCCCTAACCCATGTCTCCCACAGATGGATTGTTTACCACTGAGTTACCAGGGAAGCTCCATGCATTTTTTAAAATTCAACAAATATTTATGAGCTACTATTATGTATCAGAGAAGGCAATGGCACCCCACTCTGGTACTCTTGCCTGGAAAATCCCATGGATGGAGGAGCCTGGTAGGCTGCAGTCCATGGGGTCGCTAAGAGTCGGACATGACTGAGCGACTTCCCTTTCACTTTTTACTTTCATGCATTGGAGAAGGAAATGGCAACCCACTCCACTGTTCTTGCCTGGAGAATCCCAGGGACAGGGGAGCCTGGTAGGCTGCCGTCTATGGGGTCACACAGAGTCGGACAAGACGGAAGCGACTTAGCAGCAGCAGCAGCATTATGTATCAGGGCTTCCCTGGTGGCTCAACTGGTAAAGAACATACCTTCCAATGAAGGAAAAGCAGGATACTCAGGTTCAATACCTGGGTCAGGAAGATCCCCTGGAGGAGGAAATGGCATCCCACTCCAGTATTCTTGCCTGGAGAATCCCACGGACAGAGGAGCCTGGCGGGCTACAGTCCATGGGGTCACGAAGAGTCAGACATGATTGAATGTGCATGCACATATGCATGCATTAAGTATCAGTCACTGGTCTATAATGGAGTGAAAAAAACAGATGCCATTCCTTCCCTTATAGAGCTTTTGTGATGTGATTTCCCCCTCTTTAGTTCTAAACATGCAAGTTGAGTATATTATTATTGATTGCAATGATATCTCACCACCTAGTCTTGTCTTAGTGATGGTGGTGTTGTTTAGTTGCTAAGTGGTGTCTGACTCTTTGGTGGCTCAGTGGTAAAGAATCCACCTGCAATGCAGGAGACACAGGTTCAATCCTTAGGTCAAGAATATCCTCTGGAGAAGATCTAGCCTAGAAGTGCCCCCTAAAGGAAGTGTAAACTGGTGCAACCATTATAGAGAAAAAGCTGGCAAATGGCATATTTTATGTATTCTTAGACAAATGAAATATTATATTCTATTTACCAGCAATCATTCTAATATGCCAGAAGTAGATAATATATGGCAGATGCACAATCATTGTGGAATATTATACAGAGTTAAAATGAGATTAGATAAAATAGAACTTCCAGTAGTCATGTACAGGTATGAGAGTTGGACCATAAAGTAACCTGAGCACTGAGGAAGTGATGCTTTCAAACTGTGGTACTGCAGAAGATTCTTGAAAGTCCCTCAGAGAGCAAGGAAGTCAAACTAGTCAATACAAAAGGAAATCAGCCCTGAATTTGAAGGCCTGATGCTGAAGCTGAAGCTCCAATACTTTGGCCACCTCATGCAAAGAGTCAACTCATTGGAAAAGACCCTGATGCTGGGAAAGATTGAGGACAAGAGCAGAAGAGGATGACAGAGGATGAGATGGTTGGATGGCATCATTGACTCAGTGGACATGAGTTTGAGCAAACTCCAGGAGATAGTGAAGGACAGGGAAGTCTGGTGTGCTGCAGTCCATGGGGTCACAAAGAGTCGGACATGATTGAGTGACTGAGAAACAACAAACTTACAAAACAGTCCTAGCATAAGTGTTCTAAGCCTGACATGGTACCTCCGTGTTTTTGTTTTTGTTTTTGTTTTCAGAACACAGGATCATTCTATCATTTTGCTCTGCCATCCTGAAAATGTAACCTAAGATGCCTACCCACTCCTACCACTAGTCCAAATTCCAGTCACAGTTAAGAGCAAGAGATACAGAAAAAACATTTTCATTTCCTTTTAAAGGAATTGTACATGTCACTTTCACTTATATCTCATTGGCCAGAAAAAGGCTTCATGGAAACACTGAGCTGCAAAGGAAGCTAAGAAACATACTCTTGAGCAGAGCATTCAATGTCCAGCTAAGCTTTTATTACTATAGAGAAAGTAGAGACTGGTAATTGAGTGAACAATTCTTACTACATGCCTAGCATGAAATGTTTTACTTTTTTTTTTTTTTTTCGTATCTTAATTTGGACTAGCCACATTTCAAATGTCCTGTGCTCATATGTGTCTTGTGCTCATGCTCATTCAGTCATGTCTGATTCTCTGCCACTTTATGGACTGTAGCCCACCAGGCTCCTCTAGTCCATGGGATTTTCCAGGCAAGAATACTGGAGTGGGTTGTCATTTCCTCCTTCAAGGGATCTTCCTGACTTAGGATCCAACTTGCAACTCCTGTGACTCCTGTATTGGTATGCAAATTCTTTACCGCTGAGCCATCTGTGCCCACATGTGTGTCTGCTAAGTTGCTTCAGTCATGTCCGACTCTGTGTGACCCCATAGACGGCAGCCCACCAGGCTCCCCCATCCTGGGATTCTCCAGGCAAGAACACTGGAGTGGGTTGCCATTTCCTTCTCCAATGCATGAAAGTGAAAAGTGAAAGTGAAGTCGCTCAGTCGTGCCCGACTCTTAGTGACCCCATGGACTGCAGCCCACCAGGCTCCTCCGTCCATGGGATTTTCCAGGCAAGAGTACTGGAGTGGGGTGCCATTGCCTTCTCCAACATGTGTGTCTAGTCCTTATCATAAAGGACAGCACACTGTTTTTTTTTTTTTTTTAATTTTTGGCCACACTGCCCAGAATCCGGGATCTTAGTTCCCTGACCAGGGATCAAACCTGTGCCCCTGCACAGAGTCCTAACCACTGGACTGCCAGGGAAGTCCCAGGACAGCATACTTCTATGTAGCATCTGTCCATTTACTTCAAGGATCTTAATCCACTTCCCACAACTATTACTTCTCTGGTAGTTTCAGCTTCTTACTAAGCTGTCTAAAATATTCCTTTTTATGGTTAGTTATCAGACATTCATCTAGCCACAATAATTATGCAAGCACTTTCCTGCACCAAAAGCAAACTTCTAACTAATAACTTTTGTCTTCTGCAAAATGAAAACCAAAGATAAAACCAAAACAAATAGAAAACCATACTACTACTGCTAAAGAAAAACAAAGCAAGGAAAAAATCTTAGTGAGCATTTATCATTTTACACATAAAGTGTGACTTATAATTTGATTTTTTTCAGCAATATCTCATAAACAGCTTTTATAGATTTATTACTTCACATATGCTCACTTATCCAAGAAAATGTGTTTTACAAAAAATACTAAGGGCATGGAGTTTCTGCAATTTACACTTTTATGTTTGTTGTTGTTTTTGATCAATTAATCATAGGGAGAGGATCTGACAATATGGAGAGTATGTGGAATAGTTATGAGCTGAGGAGTCAAGAAAGTTGCAAGCCAACTGAGACTTGTTTGATAAAATCAATCATTTTGAAGAACATTATTTTTTAATTATTTCAGGTTTCTTGATAGGATAAAGATAAAATCTATGAAGACTGTGGGGATCACTCATGCTGTGATTCTTGCTGAAAATGTCAAATTTAGCTGTAAAGAATTATCAGTTAGAGTGAAATTGACACAAATCAAAGCAGCCACACATTTCTGAGAGTTTTTATGAGTGGAAGAATACTATTTTACTTCAAGGAAAGAATGTCTTGCCAATTCGAGCAGTGTTTTCACCCTCAAAAGCTGCATATTGCTGCTGATGCTAAGACTCATAATCAGTGCTCACATGGGCTGTAGTGACCTATCCAAAAACTTTTGTGTTTTCTATTATATTTCCTTCATGACTACTTTAAAAATAACTGACTCAGAGGACATAGATAGTGTGTGATCAAGAACCAATACAATATTGTAAAGTTTAAAAATAAAATAAAATTTAAAAAAAAGAGAAACAAAGAAATATTTTTACATAGTTAACTGGTCTGTTTGGTTATTTTCTTTTTTTAAATTTTATTTTATTTTTAAACTTTACAATATTGTATTAGTTTTGCCAAATATCAAAATGAATCCTGTCTGTTTGGTTATTAAACCCTTCCAAAAACTTGTTTTCATTAGCATCTTGTCCTACTACTCGATCATCCAAGTTGTACACTATACAGGCACAGGGTTTTACTCCTGCGGTTAATAAGACTTTACAAACTCCAGCTTGTGTCCTTGATTATATATTGTTCATCCCACACATCTGTGGCCCTGAATTTAGTACTTCTACCATTTATGTACCATGGAAAGTATGTCATGAATCATGGCGGATGATAGTACAAAAATTGAGTGATATTTTCCATTAAAATATAATTATTAAATGCCATTTAGATCACTTATATTTTATTAATATAATCGATTTTTAATCAATGAAACATTACATTTTGATATTTCAGTCTTAAACTTTAAGTATGATTTCAATGTTTGCTAAAATAAATATTTTACCTAATAAAACAATATGTAAATGTCAATTTTAATGAAATTATTATCATTCTTGGAATAAAAAATTACTTCATTTCTAGTATATTTCAATTTTCTTTGCACTGGAATTAAGAATTTGTGGATTTCCTTGAAAACTGATATTTATTTTTCATAAGTGGCAAATTACAACAACATGATTTTTAGGGCTGTTAATAAGATGTTTATGAAGCATTCATTGAGTCACTGTTTTATGCAGGCACATCAGACCGGACATTCCATGCTCACAGAACTCTTATAATCCTATCTGTGAAAATGCACACACAATTAAGAGGATCTCTAAGTTATGAACAAATAGTACAAAGTACACATAAGTCCCAAGAAAAATGAAGCAAAGGAAATCCTTATGCATTGGTTTTCATCAGAGAACGTTTTCTGGAAAGAAGGTTTAGGGATATACTGCACATGAATTGGTTTATATGAAAGATGCTACCATTTTGGCCTGGAGCTAAATAAAGTCAAGTGGAAGTTATATATGTCTATGCTCATCATATGAATGAATTTGTGTTTTGGGAATTTTTTTCCCTCTATTTATAGATGTTTCCCAAATTAAATATATATATAGTAAAAATTATTTAGTTTAGAAAGTGTAATAGGTAAGATTATTTAATTTATCCACCTATGTATCCATGCCATCATATATATATTTCAATCTGAAACTAAGACTACAGCATTCTTTCTGAAAATTATTATTGCTTCCAAATTTTTGAAAAATATTTTATCAATTTTGTTCAGTTTTAGGAAGAAAATAAGCAGTTTGGTCAGCTTTTATGGTAACAATTTGAATGTGACATGTATTTTCATGCTTTTAAATAATGCTTTTCTTTACAATGTAGATTTTTATTTTTGGTCAAAACTGACATTGCTGATGTTGCTTTTGGTGCTGTCCATCAACTCCCAAGAAATAATGTTTGCAATTGTACACAGGTTTCATTTAAAGTAATGTAATATTTAACATACATTAAAAATATTACTGTTACTATATGCAGTATTTCTTCACCTAAATTATATTGGAGCACTATCATAGTATGCCTCCCTACTTTTATGCTATAGTTATGTCAAAGGCCATCTCTAAAGTGGTCATAATTTATCTTCATTAATTCTCCTGTTACACAGTTGCATAATTATTATGAATAGAAATGGAATTATTCATATCTGGGATAATAAATACAGTAGTTTATTTATCAACCTAACTGGAGCACTGAAATTCTGTACTGGGATGTGAACAAACATAAATGATTATTTGAAAGAACAAATTTTAGAAAAAGCAAATAAAAACATTAGAATGATGTAATTTAGATTTGAGGCCTAACAATTAATTTTCAAATTTAGGTGATAGAATATCAGTTTGATTTACTTTACTGAGCCTCTGTGGCAGATTCATGTTGATATATGGCAAAACCAATACAATATTGTAACGTTAAAAAATAAAATAAAAATCAGATCAGATCAGATCAGATCATCGCTCAGTCGTGTCCGACTCTTTGTGACCCCATGAATCGCAGCACGCCAGGCCTCCCTGTCCATCACCAACTCCCGGAGTTCACTCAGACTCACGTCCATCGAGTCAGTGATGCCATCCAGCCATCTCATCCTCTGTCGTCCCCTTCTCCTCCTGCCCCCAATCCCTCCCAGCATCAGAGTCTTTTCCAATGAGTCCACTCTTCGCATGAGGTGGCCAAAGTACTGGAGTTTCAGCTTTAGCATCATTCCTTCCAAAGAAATCCCAGGGCTGATCTCCTTCAGAATGGACTGGTTGGATCTCCTTGCAGTCCAAGGGACTCTCGAGAGTCTTCTCCAACACCACAGTTCAAAAGCATCAATTCTTCAGTGCTCAGCCTTCTTCACAGTCCAACTCTCACATCCATACATGACCACTGAAAAAACTATAGCCTTGACAAGACGGACCTTTGTTGGCAAAGTAATGTCTCTGCTTTTGAATATGCTATCTAGGTTGGTCATAACTTTCCTTCCAAGGAGTAAGCGTCTTTTAATTTCATGGCTGCAGTCACCATCTGCAGTGATTTTGGAGCCCCCAAAAATAAAGTCTGACAGTGTTTCCACTGTTTTCCCATCTATTTCCCATGAAGTGATGGGACCGGATGCCATGATCTTCGTTTTCTGAATGTTGAGCTTTAAGCCAACTTTTTCACTCTCCTCTTTCACTTTCATCAAGAGGCTTTTGAGTTCCTCTTCACTTTCTGCCATAAGGGTGGTGTCATATGCATATCTGAGGTTATTGATATTTCTCCCGGCAATCTTGATTCCAGCTTGTGTTTCTTCCAGTCCAGGGTTTCTCATGATGTACTCTGCATATAAGTTAAATAAACAGGGTGACAATATACAGCCTTGACGAACTCCTTTTCCTATTTGGAACCAGTCTGTTGTTCCATGTAGAACATGATAAAAAATTCCCTTGTATGATTTTATTTTACATAAATTCACAGGTGTCTCATTTATGATAGACAATGAAGTTGATTAGTAAAACTGATAGGCACTGTACTTAGATATGTTTTCCAATTATAAGGGAAAATCAGCTATATTTATAACTTGTTCTTGGAACTATCTAGAAAGAAAATGTATGAATCTATTTTCATGACATTCTGGCAGATTTAAAAGTCCCCCATATAGTAGAATCATCTTATTAGACATGTGCAATCTTGAAACTAATTATATGCATTTTCAGTCAGTTCAGTTCAGTTGCTCAGTCATGTCCAACCCTTTGTGACCCCATGGACTGCAGCACACCAGGCTTCTCTGTCTATCACCAACTCCCAGAGTTAGTCAAACTCATGTCCATTGAGTTTTTTACAGAATTGATGATGCCATCCAACCATCTCATCCTCTCACCCGCTTCTCCTCCTGCTTTCAATCTTTCCCAGCATCAGGGTCTCTTCCAGTGAGTCAGTTCTTCACATCAGGTGGCCAGAGTATTGGAGTTTCAGCTTCAGCATCAGTCCTTCCAATGAACACCCAGGACTGATCTCCTTTAGGATGGACTGGTTGGATCTCTTGCAGTCCAAGGGACTCTCAAGAGTCTTCTCCAACACCACAGTTAAAAAGCATCAATTCTTCAGTGCTCAGCTTTCTTTATAGTCCAACTTTCATATCCATACATGACTGGAAAAACCATAGCTTTGACTAGACGGACATTTGTCAGCAAAGTAATATCTCTGCTTTTCAATATGCTGTCGTGGTTGGTCATAGCTTTTCTTCCAAGGAGCAAGCATCCTCAACATTTTCTGAATGTTGAGTTTTAAGCCTACATTTTCACTCTCCTCATCATTATGCATTTTAATGATAGAGATAAAATTATTATTATTATGCTGCTGCTTGATGTATAGGTAATCAGATTTTTAATGGATTGCTGCTCTACTTTTATCTTTTATGATTGTGGAAACATACATGATTATAGGAACTTCAACACTCACCTTTATAAAAAAGGAAAATAAAATGACTGTCATTAGCAACTGAAAAGCCTCTTGATAAAAGTGAAAGAGGAGAGTGAAAAAGTTGGCTTAAAGCTCAACATGCAGAAAATGAAGATCATGCTATCTGGTCCCATCACTTCATGGAAAATAAATGGGGAAACAGTGGAAACCCTGTCAGACTTTATTTTTCTGGGCTCCAAAATCACTGCAGATGGTGACTGCAGCCATGAAATTAAAAGACACTTACTCCTTGGAAGGAATGTTATGATCAACCTAGATAGCATATTGAAAAGCAGAGACATTACTTTGCCAACAAAGGTCCATCTAGTCAAGGCTATGGTTTTTTCAGTGGTCATGTATGGATGTGAGAGTTGGACTGTGAAGAAAGCTGAGCGCCAAAGAATTGATGCTTTTGAACTGTGGTGTTGGAGAAGACTCTCGAGAGTCCCTTGGACTGCAAGGAGATCCAACCAGTCCATTCTGAAGGAGATCAGCCCTGGGATTTCTTTGGAAGGACTGATGCTGAAGCTGAAACTCCAGTACTTTGGCCACCCCATGCGAAGAGTGGACTCATTGGAAAAGACTCTGATGCTGGGAGGGATTGGGGGCAGGAGGAGAAGGGGACGACAGAGGATGAGATGGCTGGATGGTATCACTGACTCGATGGACGTGAGTCTGAGTGAACTCTGGGAGTTGGTGATGGACAGGGAAGCCTGGCGTGCTGCGATTCACAGGGTCTCAAAGAGTCGGAGATGACTGAGTGACCGAACTAAACTGAACTGAGCCACCATTTATTCAACACATATTTGCTGAGTTCCTACTCTTCATAAGAAAGCCTATGACAAAGAAGTGATGAAAACATGACTTTTACCCACAAAGAGGTCGTGGTCTAGGAGTATAGAAAGCTAGGTACACTAATATTGCACAGTAATTATATTTACTATATGCATAATAATAGAGCATGGATAAAGACCTAGCAGTATAGTATATATTGCTAATGTTATTTTGATTTAAATGTATAATAAAATTCATTTTCAAAGCATCAGACTATCAAATAGAATGAGATTATTTTACTCACATGGCAGGTTTTTTTTCTGGGAATGTTATAAATGAATTGAGAGTCTAGGTTATTGGCTCAGCTGGTAAAGAATCCACCTGCAATGCAGGAGACCTGGGTTCGATCCCTGGGTTGGGAAGATCACCTGGAGAAGGGAACAGCTATCCACTGCAGTATTCTGGCTTGGAGAATTCCATGGAATGTATAGTCCATAGGGTCACAAAGAGTAGGACACAACTGAGCGACTTTCACTTCACTTCACTTACATGCAAGGAAGTTAGACAGTTAATTTACATTTATCTAAAAAGTATGACCTTGTTTGAGGAAGCAAAAAGAAAGAAAAAGCCAGACAATGATAATTTTCCTGCATTTTCTTTATCCTTCTCTAGTAATCAAATCTATTTTCCTTCTTTGCTTCACAACTTCTATCTTGTGTACTTCCAAATGTTGAGAAGGTTTTTTAAAACACTGTTGATTTAAGTAACTTAATTGCAAACTGAGTGAAGAGAACAGTGTATACAACCTTGGGTAGGTCCTGTTTATAAATAATAATCATAGAAATAATAGCACTATTTATAATAAGATCCCTGAGCAATTTCTGAACAAGTCGCCTCCTGTGGCAACTGATTATGACATTAAAAAATGAACATGAAACTGTTTCCTAAGAATCAGTTAAGAAATCAGTAAGGCAGACACAGCTGTCTTTACGAACACATCAACTATGATTGGTTTGCACTAAATATCTATCTTATATGCAGCTATCCTCCACTGAGTGAAATTCCCACCAAGAGCCATTAATCGATTGGGCAACACAAGAAAGTCTCAGGTAAAAACTGCTGCTGGTGAGGGTGCTTTTAAGGCTCTTGGCACAGATTAATTTTTTTTCATCACATTAGGTAGTTGACATCTAGAATGCGAGTATTTTGAGGAAAGAAGAAAAAAGGCAGCAGTTGTTGTTGTTCAGTCGCTCAGTCATGTCCGACTCTTTGTGACCCAGTGGGCTGCAGCCCTCCAGGCTCCTCTGTCCTCTACTATCTCCTGCAGTAATGCAGCAGTGCAATGATAGAAAAGAAGCTGTTTGGGGCACCTAACATGGAGAATCTGTTTCTTTTGCCAAAACTTTCGATTTCCTGATATGAACACTACTGTGAGAGAATAATGTTCTTCAATAATCCAGGATGTCCAGAAAGTGCCATCAAGGCATTTTCCTAAAATAAAAGAACACCTCACTTGAAATAAAATATGCCATTTTGAAAGACAAAAGTGGATGTAACATTTTCTTCACAGCAGGAAACCTAACCAGCAACAAATGTCAAGTGTCATATACTGATGACAGTTTTTTCTGCATGGAGAATGTCTGCATCACATTAGTATAAGCCAGTGACTGTGTGCATGCTCACTTGCTAAGTCGTGTCCAACTCTTTTGTGACCCCAAAGACGGTAGCCCATCAGGCTCCTCTGTCCATGCGATTTCCAGGCAAGAATATTGGAGTGGGTTGCTATTTCTCCCTCCAGGGTATCTTTCCAACCCAGGGATAGAACCCACGTCTCCTGTGTCTCCTTCATTGCAGGTGAATTCTTTACCTGCTGAGCCAACTTAGCAAATGAGCTATTATCCATCCCATTTCTAAGGCTAACACATATCATTAATCATGGCATTCATTTCCTCAGAGTCAAGATGAAGCCCTAGAATTCTTTTTAGTTCAACACTTCAAGCAGCAACTACCAGATGCTTAGAGGTGGTCTTTAATAAGAAACATTTTTCTCCCCAAGAGTAAGATAACTTCAAGAGAAAATAAGGGCACTGTCAAGGCAAAATTTAGTTACACCATGTAAAGATATGGAAAGCTAATGTAACTTCCTTATTTCTCCAGAAATTTGCAATCTAATTTTTCTCAAGCGTCTCATCCATTGGATCAGGGTCAGAGAGGGATGTAGCGACAAGAACTACTACATCATTTTCCAGCCTGATAAGGCTGAGATTGATTTAGTAATTCAAGAATTTCCTTTATATGACTCAGTTTGTGCTGGGTGGACTCAGATACATTGCTAGTCTTTCACAGTTCCTCCACGCTTCTCCTACAAGATGGAATCTGACTATTTCAAGAAGAGGTATGCTCAAGCATCAGTGATGCTGAACTGCTTATCTTTCACCATGTGAAAATGGCTTCGTGTTGCTTTTAAAGACTTGCAGTCTTTCCCTTATCTTAGCTTGGGCTGTCACAACAGAATGTCACAAACTGGGTGGCCTAAACAATGGAAATTTATTTTCTCATACTCTTGGAGGTTGGCAAGTCTGAGATCAAGGTGCTAGCAGATTTGGTTTCTATGAAAGCTCTCTTCCTTCCCTGTACATGGCCGCATTACTGCTGTGTCCTCAAGTGAACTTTCTTCTTTGTGCATACATACAGAGAAGGAGAGAAAGAGAGAATGAGCGAGTAAGAAAGTGAGAGTAATGAGAGATGGGGAGAGAGAGAAAGAGAAGACAGAGACAGAGAGAGAGAAAATGTTCTTAAAAGGTCACAAGTCCTAGCTGATTAGGGTCTGACACTTTTGACCTCATTCAACCTTAACTGCCTCCTTAAGACCTTATCTCCAAATACTGTACAGTCACACTGAGGGTTAAGCTTCATCATATGAATTTGGGGGTGAAGACCCAATTCAGTCCATAGCACCCACTGTATTTGAGAAAATGGGGACTAGATCTGATACCTTCAATTTCCTGGGTACATACTTAGATATCTCTAAAGATCCTCCCGAAACACACACACAGATACATAGTGCGAAGTTCAGAATCAAATAGAGGAGGGAGTCAGGGGTGTGGAAAAGTAAACTGACATCTGACTTTATCTAGATGACTCTATCGTATTCTCTCTAGAATCTCCTATGATGTGAGAACAAGAATTTCACTTTTTTATCATGTACTTCTCTCTATTATGCCTGGGTCAAAGGAAACAAGCTTCAGATTTTCTCCCTACTTAATATGATATATTGCCTCTTTTAACCCAATCTCATAACTATAGCCTTAAGGCAAGGTGTGAGAGAGAGATTTGCTTTCCAATAAATAAACCTAATTTAGGAGGTATTCCAAAAATATATTACCCACTAACAAAGTGTATCATTCTTCCTTATTATATTTCTCCAGGGAAAGAAAAAAACAGAAATTATTATTGTTGTTTTTCTATACAAAATTTTAACACAGTGATGAGGATTATAATTGCCTCTTAGATAATCTAGTAGACTTAAACCAAATAAAATTTGTGGAGAGGCTTGAGTGACTATGACAAAATTTTGTTTTATGTTATGCCAATTTTCACAAGAAACATTAGCTGCCAAAATGCAACAAAAATAAATAATATTAGGTCTCATATAGAAAGCATGAATATATTAATATTATTTTCCAGATACCCACATACATTAAAACAAATCTATGTGCTCTACAGGTATACCCTGCTTTTTGAAAGTCTGCTTTATGCCACTTTGCTTTTACAAAACCTACATTAGTATCTGCTTTCTCTAACTGAAGGAAGCCCAAAAGGGATTGTCTCTTATGATAAAACACAAAAATAGCATCCAGCATTTGTTTTGCAGTGAGCTGTTACAGAGGCAGTGGGCACTCCAAGCAGAGACTGGCACCTCTAAGCTCCTTCCCCACTCAGCATCTCATCATCAAGCTACCATAGCTTTGATTTGTGTTTGTATCTCCTGTTGTTGTTATGTAGTTGATAAGTCATGCCCAACCCTTTTCAACTCTTTGTGATTTCATGGACTTTAGCCTGCCAGGCTCCTCTGTCTATGAAATTTCCCAGGCAAGAATACTTTAGTAGGTTGCCATTTCATTCTTTAGGGGACTTTTCCAACTCAGGGATAGAGATCAAACCTGTGTCTCCTGCTTGGCAGCAGATTCTTTACCACTGAGCCCCAGGGAAGTGTCTATACCTGCACCTTATCTCAATTTGCTTTGTGTGTTTGTTAGCAAGATGTGCCCTAAGGTAATTGCTTCTTTGCTTTACACCATTTTGGCTTATGAAATGTTCTATAGGAACACGACTTTCAGATAACACAATAAAGCTGTATATTTTATTAACAATTGTGCCTAGGAAATACTTGCAACCTGCAAATGAGCCTTATTTATAGCTAATGTTTTTTAAGTGTTTACTCTGGTCCAGGCTTAAAGCTAAGGGAGTTCTATGCATTATATCATTAATACTCAAAATAAGGAAGGAGTTATTATGCTCATTTAATAGGTAAGGAAAGATGTTTAGAAAGTTTCCAAGACCATTCAATTATTCAGTGGACAGCCCAAGATTTTCCTTGGTGGCTCAGACGGTAGAGTCTGCCTGCAATGCAGGAGACCTGGGTTCAATCCCTGGGTCAGGAAGATCTCCTGGAGAAGGAAATGGCAACTCACTCCAGTATTCTTGCCTGGAAAATCCCATGGACGGAGGAGCCTGGCGGGCTGCACCCCATGGGGTTGCTAGAGTTAGACACGACTGAGTGACTAACACACACACAATACACACATCAGATTCAAAACTAGCCTTTTCCCCCAGTTTTACTGACATGTGATGGACCTAAAACATATTATGGTATTGGTTTAAGGTGTATAACAAAAAAAATATATATATATGTGTGTGTGTGTGTGTGTGTGCATATAAGTGTATATACTGCTACTATGCTGCTAAGTCACTTCAGACGTGTCCGACTCTGTGCGACCCCATAGACAGCAGCCCACCAGGCTCCCCCGTCCCTGGGATTCTCCAGGCAAGAACACTGGAGTGGGTTGCCATTTCCTTCTCCAATGCATGAAAGTGAAAAGTGAAAATAAAGTCGCTCAGTCGTGTCCGACTCTTAGCAACCCCATGGACTGCAGCCTACCAGGCTCCTCCGTCCATGGGATTTTCCAGGCAAGAGTACTGGAGTGGGGTGCCATTGCTTTCTCCAATAACTGTATATACATATATACACTTATATACATATAAGTGTATATATGTGTGTGTATATATATATATATATATGTATATGTGTGTGTGTGTATATATATATATATGTATATGTATATATATATTTGTCCATAGAGATTCCTCTTTTGTCCATTGGGATTCTCCAGGCAAGAAAATTGGAGTGGGTTACCATGCTCTCCTCCAGAGGATCTTCCCACCCCAGGGATCAAACCCAGGTCTGCACTGCAGGCAGATTCTTTACCAACTGAGTCACCAGGGAAGCCCATCATTCATTTATATGTTAGTGTAATTGGATTAATTAGTTTCTTTCTTGAGAATAGTTTTCCTGAGTCAAGTAAAGAAGGAAGACCCCACAAGGTCAATGAGTTACAAGAAGAGTTTGATTATGAGCTGGTATCATGAAGTGGTAAGAAGTCCTGAGGTAATTTTTCTTCCTTTTTTTTTTTTTTTAAATGTGGATGAGGCTTGGAAGACAAGGGCCAGCCCCAACCTCAGTAAATCAAAAGATCTGACGTTTAACTGTTGTTCCATCTTCTTGGGCTGGGCTTAGTCACTGTCGTGTCTGACTCTTTGTGACCTCAGGGACTGTAGCCTGCCAGGCTTCTCTGTCCATAGGGACTCTTCAGTCAAGAATACTGGAGTGGGTTGCCATGCCTTCCTCTAGGAGATCTTCCCAACCCAGGGACTGAACCCAGGTCTCCTGCATTGCAGGCAGATTCTTTACTGTCTGAGCCACCAGGTCCATCTTCTTAGCACTATAAAATAAAGCTGTGGTACCTTTTATTTTGGTTGTCTATTTTTCAGAGGTGTGGGAGACATACAGTAGCACTATGTAATTACATCACTTTTTTTCTTTGCCTCAATATTTTACTTTCTTTCATTATCCCTCTGCATCCCTACTTCTCCTCCATCATATTAGTGGGTCTAGTTGGTGTAATAAATTACCTCCCTGTGAATCATCAAGTTTACTGCTTAGGTCCTGATCCCTGTCCTGCTTCCACTGATCATGGCATTGCCTCCTGTGTCCCAGGAAAGCCTGTAAAGCTGGTCTGACAAGTGTCTCAGCAAAGGTTGTTTTAATTTAGAACAAGTTTAATTAAGACTCTCAGTAGAGGAGCCCCACAGGCCTGCCTAGAAACTTGCTAATGTACAATGCAATTATTGGGATATCATGGGAATCAGAAGCAAGCAAATGGACAAATTTGTCTGTCAGGAATTATAACATGCCATGTAACTAGTGACTACCTGATAAGACTGAGTGAGAAGGTTACTAAGGAAGAGTTATGACTTAACCTAAAGACCTGAAAATTGGAGAGAGGAAGTGGGGAATGATTTACAAAAAGACATACTTAGGGAAATGAACTCCAACATTTTTTGGAATACATAGTAAA
The DNA here is from genome assembly GCF_029378745.1 of Bos indicus. NCBI lineage: Eukaryota > Metazoa > Chordata > Mammalia > Artiodactyla > Bovidae > Bos > Bos indicus. The sequence goes on along the minus strand of NC_091789.1, from coordinate 10,251,012 downwards.
ATGATCTGAAATAATTGTTCAACATGTTAATAGTGTGCCTTGATATTATAGGGAATATATTTATATGGGGAGAATAAGCCCATAACAAAATATAGCTCTTTCATTTTCATAAGAAAGAATTATGTACTCTGTCAAAGACATGCAGAGGAGAAAACTTTACTCTGATCATTAATACACATGGTGGGAGGAGAAAGAACTTTCTTTCCAATCCTCATATGAAGTATTTCTTTATGCAAATTTGACAATTTAGTCTCAGTTCTAGAGAATGAAGAAACGGACCAACTAGATTTAAAGAATATTATTTTCTCCCCACTTGACAAGGGTAGGCTTAAGTTTTTGCTTCCTAATGTATGGTAGTTTATTTTTTCATTTGCCAAAGTGGGACATATGAAACAGCACATTCATTCCCCAAATAAAATATTAAAAGCCATTAACTAGATTATCTAAACTAATTTGCATTTATTATTTTCCAAGCCAGTGCCCCATGAATCTGTTTTCCCTTGTCTTCCTCACTTTCTGTCAGCATTCTCCTTCTCCTTACACATTTGCTTCCTTGAAGCAAAGCATTTGTAAGCTGCTTTCAGTATTTTTACAAAATAAGAACTGGCATTTCCAGTCCACCTTTTGTAGTTGTTTGACCTTGCTGGTTTTCTGAACATAAAAGTCTTATTCTCTGTAGAACTGCTGGCAGTATGAGAAACTATCAGTCAATTTTACAGACACTACAAACACTTCAATTCACTACAAAGTTAAGAGTATCATAGTAAATCTCACATTATGGGTTCTATTTCCAAATAATTTACTTAGGAGCAAGCATTATTTAGGCTCATCTCTTGCAAGCAGTTGGAATCATGGGTGAAAAGAAGAGAGAATATCAATGTGGGACATTAGTGACATCATAACAAGTGTCATAGGCCTGAATTTTTAGGATATAGTTTAGGAAGTACAAAATATTGCCCTTCAATACAGGGCATGTGTTTTAGGGGAGACATGGGCATAACGAGGCAAGGATTATTCTTCCTATCTGTGAAGCTCACCTACCATTGTCCATATAAGAAAAGATATTTTAAAATTTAAATATCCAACCCAAATCTCAGTACTTGGATGCAATCTCAAAAACAACAGAATGATCTCTGTTCGTTTCCAAGGCAAACCATTCAATATCACGGTAATCCAAGCCTATGTCCCAACCAGTAATACTAAAGAAGCTGAAGTTGAACGGTTCTGTGAAGACCTACAAGACCTTTTAGAACTAACGCTCAAAAGATATGTTCTTTTCATTATAGGGGACTGGAATGCAAAAGTAGGAAGTCAAGAAACACCTGGAGTAACAGGCAAATTTGGCCTTGGAATACAGAATGAAGCAGGGCAAAGGCTAATAGAGTTTTGCCAAGAGGATGCACTGGTCATAACAAACACTCTCTTCCAACAACACAAGAGAAGACTCTACACATGGATATCACCAGATGGTCAACACCAAAATCAGACTGATTATATTCTTTGCAGACGAAGATGAAGAAGCTCTATACAGTCAGAGAAAATAAGACTGCATACTGACTGTGGCTCAGATGATGAACTCCTTATTGCCAAATTCAGACTTAAATTGAAGAAAGTGGGGAATACCACTAGACCATTCAGGTATGATCTAAATCAAATCCCTGATGATTACACAGTGGAAGTGAGAAATAGATTTAAGGGACTAGATCTGATAGAGTGCCTGATGAACTATGGACAGAGGTTTGTGACATTGTACAGGAGACAGGGATCAAGATCATCCCCATGGAAAAGAAATGCAAAAAAGCAAAATGGCTGTCTGAGGAGGCCTTACAAAGAGCTGTGAAAAGAAGAGAAAAGCAAAGGAGAAAAGGAAAGATATATGCATTCGAATGCAGAGTTCCAAAGAATAGCAAGGAGAGATAAGAAAGCCTTCCTCAGTGATCAATGCAAAGAAATAGAGGAAAACAACAGAATGGGCTAGAGATCTCTTCAAGAAAATTAGAGATACCAAGGGAACATTTCATGAAAAGATGGGCTCAATAAAGGACAGAAATGGTATGGACCTAACAGAAGCAGAAGATATTAAGAAGAGGTGGCAAGAATACACAGAAGAACTGTACAAAAAAGAGCTTCATGACCCATATAATCACGATGGTGTGGTCACTCACCTAGAGCCAGACATCCTGGAATGTGAAGTCAAGTGGGCCTTAGAAAGCATCACTATGAACAAAGCTAGTGGAGGTGGTGGATTTCCAGTTGAGCTACTTAAAATCCTGAAAGATGATGCTGTGAAAGTGCTGCACTCAATATGCCAGCAATTGAGTTTGCTGGAAAACTCAGCAGTGGCCACAGGACTGGAAAAGGTCAGTTTTCATTCCAACCCCAAAGAAAGGCAATGCCAAAGAATGCTCAAACTACCGCACAATTGCACTCATCTCACACACTAGAAAAGTAATGCTCAAAATTCTCCAAGCCATGATTCAGCAATACATGAACCGTGAACTTCCAGATGTTCAAGCTGGTTTTAGAAAGGCAGAGGGACCAGAGATCAAATTGCCAACATCCACTGGATCATCGAAAAAGCAACAGAGTTCCAGAAAAAACATCTATTTCTGATTTATTGATTATGCCAAAGCCTCTGACTGTGTAGATCACAATAAACTGTGGAAAATTCTGAAAGAGATGGGAATACCAGACCACCTGACCTACCTCTTGAGAAATTTGTATGCAGGTCAGGAGGCAACAGTTAGAACTGGACATGGAACAACAGACTGGTTCCAAATAGGAAAAGGAGTACGTCAAGGCTGTATATTGTCACCCTGCTTATTTAACTTTTATGCAGAGTACATCATGAGAAACGCTGGGCTGGAAGAAGCACAAGCTGGGATCAAGATTGCCAGGAGAAATATCAATAACCTCAGATTTGCAGATGACACCACCCTTATGGCAGAAAGTGAAGAGGAACTAAAGAGCCTCTTGATGAAAGTGAAAGAGGAGAGTGAAAAAGTTAGCTTAAAGCTCAACATTCAGAAAACGAAGATCATGGCATCTGGTCCCATCACTTCATGGGAAATAGATGGGGAAACAGTGGAAACAGCGTCAGACTATTTTTCTGGGCTCCAAAGTCACTGCAGATGGTAATTGCAGCCATGAAATTAAAAGACGCTTACTCCTTGGAAGGAAAGTTATGACCAACCCAGATAGCACATTGAAAAGCAGAGACATTACTTTGCCAACAAAGGTCCGTCTAGTCAAGGCTATGGTTTTTCCTGTGGTCATGTATGGATGTGAGAGTTGGACTGTGAAGAAAGCTGAGCACCGAAGAATTGATGCTTTTGAACTGTGGTGTTGGAGAAGACTCTTGAGAGTCCCTTGGACCACAAGGAGATCCAACCAGTCCATCCTGAAGGAGATCAGTCCTGGGAGTTCATTGGAAGGAATGATGCTGAAGCTGAAACTCCAATACTTTGGCCACCTCATGCGAAGATTTGACTCATTGGAAAAGACCCTGATACCTGGAGGGATTGGGGGCAGGAGGAGAAGGGGACGACAGAGGATGAGATGGCTGGATGGCATCACCGACTTGATGGACATGAGTTTGAGTGAACTCCTGGAGTTGGTGATGGACAGGGAGGCCTGGCTTGCTGTGATTCATGGAGTCGCAAAGAGTCAGACATGACTGAGCGACTATACTGAACTGAACTGAACCCAAATCTCAGAGTTTTGTTAAAGATATGAATGTTAAATGCAGGAGAGGGTGTGGAGAAAAGGGAATCCTCCTACACTGTTGGTGGGAATGCAAACTAGTACAGCCACTATGGAGAACAGTGTGGAGATTCCTTAAAAAACTGGAAATAGAACTGCCTTATGATCCAGCAATCCCACTGCTGGGCATACACACTGAGGAAACCAGAATTGAAAGAGACACGTGTATCCCAATGTTCATCACAGCAATGTTTATAATAGGTAGGACACAGAAGCACCCTGATGTCCATCAGCAGACAAGTGGATAAGAAAGCTGTGGTACATATACACAATGGAGTATTACTCAGCCATTAAAAAGAATGAATTTGAATCAATTCTAATGAGGTGGATAAAATGGGAGCCTGTTATACAGAGTGAAGTAAGTCAGAAAGAAAAACACCAATACAATATATTAATGCATATATATGGAATTTAGAAAGATGGTAACGATGACCCTGTATGCAAGACAGCAAAAGAGACATAGATGTAAAGAATAGACTTTTGGACTCTGTGGGAGAAGGCGAGGGTGGGATGATTTGAGAGAATAGCACTGAAGCATGTATATTACCATATGTGAAATAGATCACCAGTCCAGATTCAGTGCATGAGACAGGGAGCTCAGAGCCACTGTACTGGGATGACCCTGAGGGATCAGATGGGGAAGGAAGTGGGAGGGGGTTCAGAATGTGGAACACATGTACATGCATGGCTGATTCATGTCAATGTATGGCAAAAATCACTACAATATTTTAAAGTAATTAGCCTCCAATTAAAATAAATAAATTAATAAAATATGAATTATTTTTCACTTTTTCAACACTTTAGAAAATAATGAGTCATTAGGTTATTTTTAAAAGTAAATGACATCAATGTGAATGGTTTTCTATTATGTCCATTTATAAATAATCATTAGTCTATCTCTACAATATCTAAGAGGACCTTTGTTAACTGCTTCTCTTAACCTAAAAAGCAAGTACGTGTGATAGCGTTTCTTTCTTTATATGTGGATATAAATTCAGTATAAAAGAAAGAACTTGGATACTTCTATGACATAGAACATATCAAATAGGCTTATTACTACTTATTCACAAAGAGTCACAAATGCAGCATGCATGTGGATACACAAACACACACACACACACTTCAAGATTCAAATATTTGCTTGCACATTCCCTAAGAGAAATATTTCATGGTAGGTTCTTCCGGCAGCTTCCATTGTTAAGAGAGTTTTATTCCCTCTACTTGAAATAACTTTCATATCATTTTAAACTTATTTTTCAACATAGCAAGTGTATTTATTTTTTAATGCAGAGTTCATATAATTTGTCCTCTGAAGAATCTTCTCAATTCCCATCCATGGTAGCAGAAATAATCCTCTTTCTTTTATCACTTATCACATTGTTTTGTTATTATTTATTTTTGTTTCTGTCACTACAACTAGAATGTTATCATTATGAGTGTAGAGGCAGTTTTATTCATATTATTATTGGTGCAAAAGTAATTGTGGTTTTACATTGTTGAACTGCCATTTGATATTGGAATACATTCTTAAATAAATGTTATACATTATTATACAAATGTTCATGTCTCACTCTATGTTTTTTTGCTAATGAGAGTACTTGGTGTTTATTTTATATTTATTTTAGACTAGGGAAATGATGTTAGACAAAAAGCAAATTTGAGTTCAAAATGGGTAATAAAGCAGCAGAGACAACTTGCAATGTTAACAACACATTTAGCCCAGGAACTGCTAATGAAAAAACGAACAGTGCAGTGGTGGTTCAAGAAGTTTTGCAAAGGAGATGAGAGCCTTGAAGATGAGGAACACAGAGGCCGGCCATCAGAAGTTGACAACAACCAATCGAGAGCCATCGTCCAAGCTAATTCTCTTACAACTAAATGAGAAGTTGCCAAAGAACTCAATGTCGACCATTCTATGGTCTTTTAGCAATTGAAGAAATTGAAAAGGTGAAAAAATTTAATAACTGGGTGCCTCATGAGCTGACTGCAAATCAAAAAAAAAATCATCATTTTTAAGTGTCGTCTTATTCTATGCAACAACAACAAACCGTTTCTCAATCGGATTGTGACATGCAACTAACAGTGGACTTTATATGACAATTGGTGATGACCAGCTCAGGGGTTGGACTGAGCAGATGCTCCAAAGCACTTCCCAAAGTCAAACTTGCACCAAAAATTGGTCATGGTCACTGTTTGGTGGTCTGCTGCTGGTCCAATTGACTACAGCTTCCTGAATCCCAGTGAAACCATTACATCTGAGAAGTATGCTCAGCAATTTGATGAGATGCACTGAAAACTGCAATGCCTGTAGCTGGCATTGGTCAGCAGAAAGGGCCCAATTCTTCTCCATGACAATGCCCAACTGCACGTCACACAACCAACCCAATGCTTCAACAGCTGAAAGAATTGGTCTACGAAGTTTTGCCTCATCCAGCATATTCACCTGATCTCCTGCCAACAGATTACCACTTCATCAAGCATCTTGACAACTTATTGCAGGGAAAATGCTTCCACAACCAGCAAGAGGCAGAAAATGCTTTCTAAGAGTTCCTCAAACCCTGAAGCAAGGATTTTTACACTACAGGAATAAACTTATTTCTCATTGGCAAAAATGTGTTGATTGCAATAGTTCCTATTTTGATTAATAAAAATGTGCTTGAGCCTAGTTATAATGATTTTAAAATTCACAGTCTGAAACTACAATTACTTTTGCACCAACCTGTATTCTCACTACCTGTGAAAGACCTTCACACAGAATAGGGGCCTAATAAAAGGTCAGTGAATTAATGAATGGGAAAGCAAATGCTACTTTGTTCCAGTGAGTAAAATTAATAATCCCTTAAGCAAATCATAGCTTAGAAGGTAAAATCTATTGAAGAAGAAAACCCATGTCTATTTCAGTCAGCCAATCAGTTCAGTCTTTCAGTCATATCCGACTTTTTGTGACCTCATGGACTGCAGCACACACAGCAAACAGACTGCAGCAGTCTATTTCAGAGGCATATGTGAGTAACGTTGCCATTTTCTCTACTTTAAATGGTATTTGTGGCCTTGTAATTACTAATGTAGCATATAGTATAACAAGCAGAGAAACTTCTCTTGGTATCAGTGCTCAGAAATATCTGGCACATTACTAGTGATTTTGAATAATTCAGACTTAGCAATAATATTGTGAATTTATTTTTGTCAAGTGCAGGTATTATTTACATGCGTACTGTGTCAGTCAGCACTATTTAAACATCTTTATCATATGTTGAAATAAACCGGCTAATTTTCTGATTAAGTCTAATTTGAAATTAGGTTATAATCTATACAGTATACACTGAAGACATGTAGAATACACCCTGAACTGGGACACTGAAAGAGATTGAAATACAGGAGTTTTTTTAAAGTAGCAATGATAAACAGTAAGCAGGATCCTAAAAAATGAAGGGTCTTCTTCAAATTTTTCAGAAGGGAGTTGATATAGGAGAAGATTTCTAATGGAAAATGTGTTGTTTGATGAGTTGATGAAATAGACAAAAAGCATATCAGTGTTTGTTCAACAAGTTTTCCTTCAGCAGCCTAGTAGGGGCAGCCAAATGATTCCAAAACACAGAAAAGTCCTCTGCTTTGGGATCTATGAGTATTTCTCTATTTCTAAAAACAAGTAGAGAAAAAAATGACAAGTACGGCTGATATTAAAAAAAAAAAAAAAAGAATGTCTGATCTTAATACTGAACATTGGAGAAATTGTTCAAAACCAATTTATTCTTTGTAAAGATTAACCCCAAGTGCTTGCCACTGTCAGGATCTGCTTGAATAATCTGCCTAAGGGCTGCTTCAGTGTTTTCATCCATCTTTTTTGAAAAAAGAAAAAAAAAATAGTAAGACATTTTTGTCTGGCTGCTTCTCCATTTAGTCATGCTGGTGATGTTTCTTCCTTCTTGTTCTCTCTTAAAAATAAATAAGAGAAAAATCTTTCCATATAGCAACTTCTCACTCCCTATTGCACACCAAGGCTCTTGTTAATGAAAATTGATTTTTGTGTAGGTTACATAGGAGAATTGTGTACTTCCTGGCATATAGTAAGTCATTTCTGAATATAGCCTCAGAGAGAGATTCATACCTAGATGTGTGCATAGAATTACATGGAAATGCTAATCGAGACTGATGCCTGAAATGCTAGCAGGCCAACTTTGCCAATACTTTCCTGTATTATCATCTGCCCCTCACTTCCAAACACACCTTGACTATGTTTGTGAAGAAAAAAAGTGAAGTCGCTCAGTCATGCCTGACTCTTTGCGACCCCATGGATAGCAGCCTGCACCAAGCTCCTCCGTCCATGGGATTTTCAAGGCAAGAGTACTGGAGTGGGTTGCCATTTCCTTTTCCAGGGAATCTTCCCAACCCAGGGATTGAACCCAGGTCTCTCACACTGTAGACAGACGCTTTACCATCTGAGCCACCAGGGAAGTCCTTGTGGAGAAAGGGAGTCTATAAAAATATACAAGCAACTCCTGCAGCTTAATTCCAGAAAAATAAACGACCCAATCAAAAAATGGGCCAAAGAACTAAACAGACATTTCTCCAAAGAAGACATACACATGGCTAACAAACACATGAAAAGATGCTCAACATCACTCATTATCAGAGAAATGCAAATCAAAACCACAGTGAGGTACCATTTCACACTAGTCAGAATGGCTGCTATCCAAAAGTCTACAAGCAATAAATGCTGGAGAGGGTGTGGAGAAAAGGGAACCCTCCTACACTGTTGGTGGGAATGCAAACTGGTACAGTCACTATGGAGAACAGTGTGGAGAGTCCTTAAAAAACTGGAAATAGATCTGCCATACGACCCAGGAATCCCACTACTCAGGGCATACACACTGAGGAAACCAGAACTGAAAGAGACACGTGTACCCCAATGTTCATCACAGCACTGTTTATAATAGCCAGGACATGGAAGCAACCTCGATGTCCATCAGCAGACGAATGGATAAGAAAGCTGTGGTACATATACACAATGGAGTATTACTCAGCCATTAAAAAGAATACATTTGAATCAGTTCTAATGAGGTGGATGAAACTGGAGCCTTTTACACAGAGTGAAGTAAGCCAGAAAGAAAAACAGCAATACAATATACTAACATATATATATGGAATTTAGAAGGATGGTAATGATAACCCTGTATGTGAGACAGCAAAAGAGACACAGATGTATAGAACAGTCTTTTGGACTCTGTGGGAGAGGGAGAGGGTGGGATGATTTGGGAGAATGGCATTGAAACATGTATAATATCATATGTGAAACGAATTGCCAGTGCAGGTTTGATGCAGGATACAGGATGCTTGGGGCTGGTGCACTGGGATGACCCAGAGGGATGGTATGGGGAGGGAGGTGGGAAGGGGGTTCAGGATGGGGAACACATGTACACCCATGGTGGATGCATGTTGGTGTATGGCAAAACCAATACAATATTGTAAAGTAATTAGCCTCCAATTAAAATAAATAAATTTATATTAAAAAAGTAAATTAACTGTATTCAGTTCCACTATTTATGAAAGTCTATTTCACCAAGCCAAAGATGTGAGGAGAATTAAAATAAATAATGTCTGTGTGTTTTGACATCTCTGACATCATGTTGTTTTCTTTGTTTTGACATGAAAAAGTGGATCATATTTGTAGTGTTCATTATCCCAATTAGCAGCAGATAATCTTGGTGAAAGAGTATTCCTTGTTTTGCACACAATGCAAAGCATTAAGACCCAGTGTTCTAAGGCAAGCCCCATAGGTGGCATCTTGTATTAAAATCTCTTTTCATTGATGCTATCCACCAACAAGGGCCAATGTATTATATGAAATGCCATGGGACAGTTATATGCTTGTTACCTACAATGGGGACTTCCCTGGTGGCTCAAATGGTAAAGCGTCTGCCTAGAATGCAGGAGACCCAGGTTCAATACCTGAGTCAGGAAGACATCCTGGAGAAGGAAATGGCAACCCACTCCAGTATTTTGCCTGGAAAATCCCATGGATGGAAGAGCCTGGTGGGCTATAGTCCATGGGGTGGCAAAGAGTCAGACATGACTGAGCAACTTCACTTTCACTTTCACTTTCCTACAATGATGAAAAATCCAATGTACCGTGCATTTTATATACACAAAACTAAAATTTTAATATATATTTTAATATATTTAATTGTATATTAAATATATCTTAATTTTAAATTTGCTAGACCATAAATACACGGGAAGGAATTTCTCTGTCTTGTTGATTCCTACAAACCTAGTGTCTTCAAGAATACTTTGCAGACAGTGGTTTGTCATAATAAACATGTTTTGAATGAATGACTTCATAAAAAATGTATTCATTTGCTTGAAATCAGTCAGTTCAGTCGCTCAGTCGTGTCCGACTCTTTGCGACCCCATGAATTGCAGCATGCCAGGCCTCCCTGTCCATCACAAACTCCCAGAGTTCACTCAGACTCACGTCCATTGAGTCAGTGATGCCATCCAGCCATCTCATCCTCTGTCGTCCTCTTCTCCCCCTGCCCCCAATCCCTCCCAGCATCAGAGTCTTTTCCAATGAGTCAAACTTTTCACATGAGGTGGCCAAAGTACTGGAGTTTCAGCTTTAGCATCATTCCTTCCAAAGAAATCCCAGGGCTGATCTCCTTCATAATGGACTGGTTGGATCTCCATGCAGTCCAAGGGACTCTCAAGAGTCTTCTCCAACACCACAGTTCAAAAGCATCAATTCTTCAGCACTCAGCCTTCTTCACAGTCCAACTCTCACATCCATATATGACCACAGGAAAAAACATAGCCTTGGCTAGATGGACCTTTGTTGGCAAAGTAATGTCTCTGCTTTTCAATATGCTATCTAGGTTGGTCATAACTTTCCTTCCAAGGAGTAAGCGTCTTTTAATTTCATGGCTGCAATCACCATCTGCAGTGATTTTGGAGCCCCCAAAAATAAAGTCTGACACTGTTTCCACTGTTTCCCCATCTATTTCCCATGAAGTGATGGGACCAGATGCCATGATCTTAGTTTTCTGAATGTTGAGCTTTAAGCCAACTTTTTCACTCTCCACTTTCACGTTCCTCAAGAGGCTTTTGAGTTCCTCTTCACTTTCTGCCATAAGGGTGGTGTCATCTGCATATCTGAGGTTATTGATATTTCTCCTGGCAATCTTGACTCCAGCTTGTGTTTCTTCCAGCCCAGCGTTTCTCATGATGTACTCTGCATATAAGTTAAATAAGCAGGGTGACAATATACAGCCTTGATGTACTCCTTTTCGTATTTGGAACCAGTCTGTTGTTCCATGTCCAGTTCTAACTGTTGCTTCCTGAGCTACATACAGATTTCTCAAGAGGCAGGTTAGGTGGTCTGGTATTCCCATCTCTTGAAGAATTTTCCACAGTTTATTGTGATCCACACAGTCAAAGGCTTTGGCATAGTCAATAAAGCCGAAATAGATGTTTTTCTGGAACTCTGTTGTTTTTCCGTGATCCAGCAAAAGAGTCCGAAATCTCAAAAACGACAGAATGATCTCTGCTTGAAATCAGTACCATTCAAACGTAAGACCCAGTTTTTTCACCCTTAGCACTCACAGCAACTTCAAATATCAGATGTGAAAGTAGCAGCATTCTTTTATCCTATACTGGTATTTTATTATTCCTCCAGTACATTTTATTTAGTCTTAACTTTGTACGTTCCCTTCACCACTTGGATTTCCTTCACTCTTCATCTCTACCAACCTATGGGCCTTTTTTACTTAAAGATCTGGCCCAATATTCTAGTCGTTTGGTCATTCTTCCTTATGTCTCCTTGTGTATGCTCTCAGTCTTTCCACACTGTAAATAAAAAGTGAAAAGTAGTTTGGTAAATATTCAATAATTATTAATCAATCTAAATTAAATATTACCAACTAAATAAAAATGCCCTTAAAAGGAAGGATCAGTTTTTTTTGCATAACACCACTATAGTTCTAAACCTAGTAGCATTAGCTCCTCTGAATTCACATCCTTTTATGTAACTTTTTTTTTTAACCTTTCTCTCCTTTGCTAAGATCCACCCTTTCTTACTTTTCTCACTTTTTTGGTATCTTTTTTCTTTTCTTTTTGTAACTTTTTTTGCATCTTTCTTTTGTTTCTTTTTTGTATCTTTTTCTCACCCTCACACTTCCTTCTCAAAACATGAGCTATGCTGAAGCATGTCAAAATGTGTTTAAAATGTACTTAAAAAACAAAATTTATTTAACTTTTTCCACTAAAGATATAATGCACATTTGTTTTATAAATTTAAGCATGTAAAAGATAAATATTACTAACAACTTTACCATTGTCAATAACAAGGATTATTTCTTCCATATTTTTACCATGATGTTAAAAATAAAACAGTTGAAGTCATATTCTGTCTATATGAATTTTGCCTGGAATTGTGAAATTTTTTCAAATTAAAAATTGTCATTATCACTTCCTAACCATTTAAGTGTACATGTCCAAAGCCTTTCTATATCTTAAAACATTAACTTGAGGGCAGTATTTTTTCATCTTAAATAAATTCTATATATAAATTAGTAAAAATGCGTGTACTGTGTTCGTATGGTATTGGGGGAAGAAAAGAAATGGTAGCCTGTGTGCTACTTAATGATGATTACTGATAATGAATTGTTCCATATATTTCCTAAATGAGTTTACATTTTATACTAACATCATACTGCAATGTTTTCTTTAGAATTAATAGATCTATCTTAATAAAAAGTAAAATAGTCTTATTATTCTTCACATATAGAAAAACTTTTTCTGTGTGAGAAAATCTTTTGATATATAGATAATTTATTGTCAAGGTATGTATGGAAAGAATTTAATAATAGCTATAGGGTGTTTAGAGTATGGTTATTCACTGAGGTATGACAAATAAGGTCACTGTAAGGTAAGTTTCAGAGAAGGCAATGGCACCCCACTCCCGTACTTTTGCCTGGAAAATCCCATGGACAGAGGAGCCTGGTGGGCTGCAATCCATGGGGTCGCTAAGAGTCAGACACAACTGAGCGACTTCACTTTCACTTTTCACTTTCATGCATTGGAGAAGGAAATGGCAGCCCACTCCAGTGTTCTTGCCTGGAGAATCCCAGGGACGGGGGAGCCTCGTGGGCTGCCATCTATGGGGTCGCACAGAGTCGGACATGACTGAAGTGACTTAGCATAGCATAGCAAGGTAAGTTTGAGACATCATTATATTTCATTTGATAGAGCTGACCTAGAAGACTTTTAAAAGCAGAGTATGCACCTGTACCTGCAGTTAGGTGATTCATTAAAGGAAAACTTATCCGTCATCTCAGTTTAATGTCATATTCTGGAGGATTGTCCCTTATTTGACCCCCATATCAGAACTCTTCTATCCAAAGGCCTATCAAATAGAGTTTGGAACACAATGATGGGCTCTTCATTTCAGCCACCAGTTACCAATACCTCTTTCTCTTTTGACTTTAATCCTGTCTCTCAGCTTCTTCTATGTTTGGCTCAATGGGTTGTTGAGCTTCATGCTCTCTTGTTCATATCCTTTTACAGGCTTTTCTTTTCCTAAACAAAGCAACTAGGAGTTCTGAGATTTTTTGTGAGACATTACTTCTAACTTCCATATCAATCAGAATATATCTTTACATATACCATGTCTTAGTATTTGAACTTAGATTGCAATTTTGAATGTCTGCAGGGCACTTAAAGCTTACTTTCATAGACTGAGGATGCTTGGAAGCAGATCTTCTGCTGCTTCTGAATAAAAGTTGTAGCTACAGGCCCCAGTCCACTAGAGGAATAGCTTGTTTGAAGCCTTACCAAAACCATAGACAAGGGCCAACTTCTTTTATAACTTCTTTCACCAGAACCCCAGGACCAGGTGAGAGTTTTAGGTTAGACATTTTTAAACAGGTCTTTCTTTCTAAGAGTTTCTTCAGAAAAAGCCTTCCAAATGAATATTTTCCACTCCACAATAAAAGATTAAAAAAAAAAAAACTCCCCCAGTCCCAGTTCTAAATAACCTATTAGTTTCAATTTTATCTTGCTTTCTAATAACACATTTCAGCCAACTATCACATGGTCTTCCAATATATGTGTATAAATTATGAAAGAATAAAAACTAAAAGCACTAATAAAATCTCCTAAATCTAGATATCATCCCTGTCTATCATATTGATGGGAACTTTGAAGGAAATACTCTCATGTGAACTGTAGAGTACTGGTCATGCTCCAGACAGCATTTAACTACAAATACACTTATGCAACCGTCTTAGCAGCAGTGAGGTAGATGGTGTGATTGAAGTTTGTAATGTCAAATTACCCCAAAACATTAAAAAAAATCAGAAGTAGATGACATTTGCTTTTGTTATTTTCTATGGAGATGCCAGATTTTACTTATGCTACTAAGTACTTTTTAAAAAGTATGTTCCTTCACAAACTTGCTAAAAACCAATCAAAACAGTTCTTCCTCTGAAATATCTGCACTTACCATGTGAATTTTTTCTGATACTATAAGACATGAATCACTGCTTTCAGTTCCCATCAGCAGGGTGAGTCAGGGTGAGTTTGCTATTTGTGCCACTAAGTAAAGGGAACGGTTACACCAAGGAGTTTATTTATTTATAATCAGTCTGTGCTCTTTACAGGCAGTGAACAGTCCATTGAAAACCTCTGTAACTGGTGCATTATTCAGTAACTAGTGCCCTTTTCATTTTGAAGTTATTGTCTATTTATAATGCCATTGGATTTTTAGCTCCATTTTTTAAAAAATAATAACACTTTGAAAATTTAATAATGACTAGTACAATGTCCTGACATTACCCAGATTGCATTATATACAGTGAAAAATATATTTCATGTAAACACTCCATTCAATGGAACATTTGTCTTAATATTCTGTATATATGTCCTAAGCAATTTTCCCTCTACCCAGAAATGAATGTCCATTCTATTGTATACAGTATTTTCTTTCCAGACTCAAGTGTATTTTAATCTTGTCTGAATTTTTGCTCGAAAGAGAAACCTATGAAATGATCATATAAAAATTAACATGAGTCTTATGAATATGCTTCTGACATTTAGAAGTATTATATTCAATCCATTCATCTTTTCATAATTTGCCTAATATACGAATATGTTATGCACAAAGTAGATGCATTTAAGTTATAATTAACACACTTTGAGTATGGAGGATGCAAACAACTATTGTCAGTTTTAATTAGCTAGAAGCAGATTGTTAGTCCGTGCCTCATACTGCCCTTGCAGATAGTCTGAGGAAACAATGAGAATTTCTAAATTGGCTAGTTTCCTAAATTCATATATTCTCTACACAAAGATTCATTTATAATGGTTAAATCAAGAGGGCCATACATCAAGTTGATGCACAATGCTCTTATAGACACACACATACATGTACACAAACACACACACAGATGCATATTTATTCTCTGCTCCCCAAACTCACAAAACTGACAATTATTGAGTTAAAATCATTTTGAATATTTCAAATTACAGTAAGACTTGTATGTTTTGTTAAGATGGGCAAGTTGTGGCATCTAAGGGGCATTGCATAAAATACTGGAGGAAGGAAAGGAAAAGGAGGCAAAAGAGATAATTTTTGTTTATTTTATAATTTTTTTCTAGGATCAGACCTTGTAGATGGGGTACAAATGGTAATATTTTCAAGTCATTGCTTTTTTTGCTTTGTGTATGATCTTTCAGCTGGCAAGACCATTTCTGAAACCCAGAGTATGCACTAAAATATGATACTTGAAAGCTGTGGTTCATATACACAATGGAGTATTACTCAGCCATTAAAAAGAATACATTTGAATCAGTTCTAATGAGGTGGATGAAACTGTGGAGCCTATTATACAGAGTGAAGTAAGCCAGAAAGAAAAACACCAATACAATATACTAACACATATATATGGAATTTAGAAAGATGGTAACGATAACCCTGTATGCGAGACAGCAAAAGAGACACAGATGTACAGAACAGTCTTTTGGACTCTGTGGGAGAGGGAGAGGGTGGGATGATTTGGGAGAATGGCATTGAAATAAGTATAATATCATGTATGAAACGAGTCGCCAGTCCAGGTTCGATGCACGATACTGGATGCTTGGGGCTGGTGCACTGGGATGACCCAGAGGGATGGTACGGGGAGGGAGGTGGGAGGGGAGTTCGGGATGGGGAACACATGTACACCCGTGGCGGATTCATGTTGATGTATGGCAAAACCAATACAATATTGTAAAGTAATTAGCCTCCAAGTAAAATAAATAAATTTAAATTTAAAAAAAGATAATAATAATAAACTAAATTCATGCCACACAAAAAAAGGAACCTTGATGAGTTAATTTGTTTTCTTTTATATCTGAAGATAGCAGATGGCATTCCACCATTTACTTCTTTTTATGTTTAGGGAAAAAGACTTTCTGACCTAATTGGAGATTTCTAGCTCTAATGCCTCCATGAGTTAAGCTTCAGCTCATATAGTTAAAGAATGAAATATTAGCTTCATTTTTGAGTTTCTTTGCTTTCATTGATTTGTTACTACTATAATATCCTTTTAAATGTACTTTTAGTATGTTAATCATCATTAAGATAACCAACTGGCTGTTAAAAATTAGAGCAGTGTGGAATAAAAAATTTTGATGTATGATTATGTCAAGCTTATTTATAATTCAGTCATTAAGAACTCAGTAATGACATATTTTTCAGCAAAACTAAATATTGTTCCTAGTTTCAGGTCTCACTGTATTTTGCTATTTTTGGTGAAAAGTATAATTTTATTTCTCATAAGGACTAGATTGTGTCCATGAAAAAACTGTCCCTAGATGTTTAATTCAATCCTTCAAATAACAGAAGGTTAGAAAATAGCATCTGCTTAGAGAAAGACTAGCATCTCATGGCGGGGGTCGGGGGGTGTTACAGGGCATTTGGAGAAGATATAGGACTTTCACTACCCTGACATTTCTCCTGCTGAATCAGACAGTCTTGTGTTTCGATCAACAAACTTAAACATCACAGAATTTCAGGATATGTATATATATATATATAAGCTTCCCTGGTGGCGGTAGTGGTAAAGAACCCGCCTGCCAATGCACAAAACCAAGAGATGTGGGTTCGATCCCTGGATGGGGGAGACCCCCTGGAGGAGGGCATGGTAACCCACTCCAGTATTCTTGCCTGGTAAATCCCAAGGATGGAGGACCCTGGTGGGCTATGGTACATAGGGTCACAAAGAGTCGGACATGACTGAAGTGACTTAGCACAGCACAGTACACATATTATCCATATATCAAATATGTATATAATTATATTCACATATAAATGCTATATATCTCAAATACATTACTCTTTCACTAAAATTTTATAACTATGTAACATGCCTCAAACTCTCCCAAAGTCCTGTAGTCTGCAGAAACTCCCCTTAGAATTCAATCAAATGTCAGCAGATTTCATCATTTAGAAGAGCCATAGCATTTTCTTTCTGAAAGAGACAGAGAAATCATACAATCCCATCCTTTGAGTTGACCAGGGAGGAGGCTGAAAATCTCACAGGCTTTTCTCAGTTCAATAGCTTCTTTTTTATTAAATCTTTTTTTTTTATTGGAATATAATTGGTTTACAATGCTATGTTAGTTTCTGCTGAACAACATGAATCAGCCATATGCATACATATATCCTCTCCCTCTTGAACGTCCCTCCCACCTACCCCATCCCACCCCTCTTGGTCATCACAGAGCACTGAGTTGAGCTCCCTGTGCTATACAGTAGCTTCCCACAAGTGATAGGGTGGTATCATGGCTCAACTCCTGCTATTTAGTCCACTATATCATGCTATCTCTCCCCATTTTTCCTGCATTTTTGCAAACTGTTCAGTTTCTTTCTTACATTTTATTCTTCTTCTAAGTAAAACAAACCAAACAAAGAATATTTTAGATCCAAGGATTGACTTTTAACATCTAGTACCATGATTTCCCAAATAACAAGGACTGAGAGGTTGCCTCTTTTCCTCTTTTCTGCCCTGCTTTTACCAACTGTAGTTTCTATCATGCAGCTTTTCTTGGTTGAAGATACATTACTTGGGAGGAGTAACACAAAGCTATTATCACCAATTAACATCCTAAATCAAATTATCTCTTCAGATTAGGTAAATATATTTATTTTCTATTACTGTATAACACTTTCTCATACATTTATTATTTTATGGTTCCCATAAGTCAGGTTCCTGGGTTAACTGAGTTAGCTGTGCTCAAGGTCTCAGCAGGTCAAAATCAAAGTGTTGGCCAAGGATTCCAGCCCCACCTGAAGCTTGAGGTCTTCTAAATTCACATGGCTTTTGGTAGAATTCATTTCTTGGGGCTGTCAAATTAAAATTTCCATTTTCTTCGGCCTATCAGGTGGGGGTCATTTCACTTCCTTGGGCCACCAGCGATTCCCTCCCACGTGGATCCCTGCACAATAAGGCAGTTTTTCTTTTTCTTTGAAACCAGAAGGAAAATCTCATTTGCTTCAAATTTATAATTTCAAGAAGGGCACAGTCCCTTTTTTGGCTCACCTGATTGAATCAGGCCTACCCACAATAATGTTCCTTTTGACTAACTCAAAAGTCAACTGATATGGGACATTAATTATGTCAGCATAATCCCCTCACTTGTATTATATGACTTGACCAATTCAAGTGGAGGGGCTATACATGGCATATATACCAAGGAAAAAGAGTCTTAAGGGTCACCTCAGAATTTCTCAGAATTCTGGTAACCACAATAAATATTTACTTCACAATGAGGAGAAGATGAACAGTGGGAAAGAGGAATAGCTTATGCATGTTTCAGGAAGATGGCCTTGAGACAACACCTTACCTGTTGACACTGACAACTAGGGTCAACTCTGACTTAAATAATTTGAGCTCTTCTGTGAATCTTCTTTAAGTTCTTAGCCTAACTGCATTAAATGAATACTTATTAAAAGAAGAATATTTATAATTACCCATTATGTGCTTTCACAAATTTATTTTATTTAACCCCCACAAAGAAAGACCTGGAAGAAAACATGTTTTTACTATTTTAAGAGATTATGCTTATAATATGCTCAAAGTAACATATAACCATTTAACAAAAGTAGAGCTAGACTTGACCTTACATATTAGACTTATGAGTTGACTATATTTCTACTAAAAGAAAGGCCCTTATCTTACTTGCTCTGTACACTGGGCTTCGTTTAGCACAATTAGGATACTAACAGCATTTGGTGCAATCCTTGCCTTCATGGAACATAACATATACTTGGCCGTATAGCCATCTGACAAGAAAACATATGTAATATTCAAAATATTTAAGTGTGAAGTGAATATTAGTTAAGGAACAGATACGCCTGGTGTACCAGAGAATACCAAGCATATTTTTATTATAGCTTTCATTGTTCTCGTTCGCTTCTCTGTTTCCACACTAGACCATGAGCTACTTGAGGACAGGGACAGAACCAAATTCTACTACAGAATTTGGTATTCACAGAAGTTAGCACAGAACTTCATACTAGCACAGCCTATATAATAGGCTCCCAGCTTTTATGTTTGCTAAGAATTATTTTCCCTACATAGCAATTTGTAATTGTAGCAAGTTTGATTGCACATGTTCTTTTTTCCAGGAGAAATGCTAGGTTATACTGAAACACTAATGAGTTTTGTTTAGTATTTAGAAAAGAGGCTTTAAAATCTAGAATGAAGTTGTATTCAGAAAAGGAATACTAAAGTATAGATAAAAGAAATATATATGTATATAGTTTTATTTTAGATATTAATGAACCAAAGATCACTAATATATGAGTTCTCTGTCTTTGAGAGGCATATATTTCTCTCAATATATGATATACCATGAAAAGTATGGCAACAGAGTATCCAGTGTGGTAGCACTGAGGAAGAAGTGGCTAGCTCTGCTTGGAAAGGTATGAACAAACGTGTCTCCATCAATCCTGTGTCAGTATCTAATAAAACAGACATTGTCACTTTACACAAATTAGCAAGGTTTGAGATTTATTTGAGAGCAAAGAAAAACATGCTCTTTTTATATTTTAGTTTCTAAGGCAAGGGAAGCATAATTCGAAATTAAATGCTGGATACACATAGGGAAGTATTCATTCAATTAGGTGAAACTTACTTGGAATGACTTAGTTTCATTACTGCAATGGAGAACAGAACAATCTAAGAATGATGAAGATCTCAAATATCAATCAATATATGCATAATTTAATGTATAATATATATTTGCATATAAATAAATCCATATACCAAAGGGTATTAACGTTTTTATCATCTAAACATTGATTAAATATTTTCCATGTTAAATGACAAAAATTTAAAACCGTTCGGTTCAGTCGCTCAGTCATGTCCAACTCTTTGCGACCCCATGGACTGAAGCACGCCAGGCCTCCCTGTCCATCACCAACTCCTGGAGTTTACTCAAACTCATGTCCATTGAGTCTGTGTGATCCTTGCTAATTGCAAGTTTCTCTAAGTCTGTTATATGAAAGGTCTTTAGTAATAGAAGGCCATATAAATAGTATAATAGGTCAAATCATATATTCCACTGTGACTATGACAGAAGAGAGATTATATGGAAAAAATGCACACATTGTTACTGATCCTAATAAGGCATCTCTATTTTCATTCTGAAAATGTTTTTAGGTTGCAATTAATCATTTTGTGAAATTATTTTTTTTCCAAAAACAAAAAGTAGCTGTTTCTTTTCCCCTCTTCTGGTCATTCATCAATTTCATCAGATCACTATGTGCCGAATAGTCAAAGACAAAGCAGCATGCTTCATACAATTCTAAGATGACTTTATTAATATCCCCGTTTGAAGCTTGAAGGAATTGTTGAAATAAATTTATTCTGAAAGCATAGTATCAGTTGGAATTCTGACCTAACTCAAAAAGGACTTAGGTATTTCTACTCCCCATTTAAGCTAACATCTCATGTACTACCTGAGAGTTCTCAATAAATATTTGGTTCAGTGAAGGAAAGAATAAATAAATGCATTCTTAACTAACAAGTTCATAGTGGTTTTTGGATTCGTTTGAAAGACCAGAGATAGCTTGGGCACATTTCTAAACTTAGGAGTTAAGTATATAGAGGATAATTACTTGTTCTATGACAAAATATCAGACCATTATATTGACAATTTCCATTGTTCATTTCCTATGTCCTTAAGTTCTCAAGATGATTCTGAAACTTAACAGCTGCAGAAGCATAGATATCAGAGTTAGAGCAGCCCATATGTCACAGAGCAAGGAACCAATGCAAGGGTAAAGTATGTCAATGCAACTCTAAAGTATTTCAAGTGTAAATATACATTTGGGGATCAGAATATGACCACCAGGCAAGTCTGTGTATCCACTAGACACACAATGCATGACTTAGGTATAGGAGGAAATTTTATTTATCTGTCCCTCATATGCCCCCTACCTAGACAGGGATCTTTGGGTACCAGTGTCAACTCATATTCTGGGTCCAACAGTCCTTGAAATGTTAAATAGTCCTTTTTCCCAATGTACAGCTACACAAGCAAATGGTCAAAGGTCCCTTTGGAGAAGGACTGGGGAATCAATACTAGACAGACTTGTCATGTTTCAGAGTTCTTCTTAATGGAGACCCAGCATCCCCTTCTATTAATGGGGATTGGCATGAGAATCAGCTTACTTTCCAAAACTAGGACCAAAATTTTTTACTGAAGCAGCTGGCCTCAGCTCATAATCAACCATACTCGATTGTTTTGTGGTGTATAGATTGGATAATCCCCTTTTTGATTGCCCATTTAGGTTGCTTCTGGGCATACTGTATTTTATTAACCATATCTATAGTCTAGTCAAGGCTATGGTTTTTCCAGTGGTCATGTATGGATGTGAGAGATGGACTGTGAAGAAAGCTGAGCACCAAAGAATTGATGCTTTTGAACTGTGGTGTTGGAGAAGACTCTTGAGAGTCCCTTGGACTGCAAGGAGATCCAAACAGTCCATTCTGAAGGAGATCAACCCTGGGCTTTCTTTGGAAGGAATGATGCTTAAGCTGAAACTCCAGAACTTTGGCCACCTCATGCGAAGAGTTGACTCATTGGAAAAGACTCTGATGCTGGGAGGGATTGGGGGCAGGAGGAGAAGGGTACGACAGAGGATGAGATGGCTGGATGGCATCACTGGCTTGATGGATGTGAGTTTGAGTGAACTCCGGGAGTTGGTGATGGACAGGGAGGCCTGGCGTGCTGCGATTCATGGGGTCGCAAAGAGTTGGACACGACTGAGCGACTGAATTGAACTGAACTGATAGCTCTCTGCAGTTCAGGTGCTACAGGCTACCATTTTGACCCTGCCTCTTATTACAGTATCATGCCTACCTTGCTTCTGATGATTATACGCTAGTTGCACACAGTGTGCTCAGTCATGTCTGACCCTTTGTGACTCTATGGACTGTAGCCCACCAGGCTCCTCTGTCCATGGGATTTCCCAGGCAAGAATACTGGAGTGGGTTGCCATTTCCTTCTCCAGCAAATCTTCCTGACCCAAGGATCAAACTACATCTCTTGGGTCTTCTGCATTGGCAGGCGGATTCTTTACCACTGGGCCACCTGGTAAGCCCCTATACACCACTACTTGGCATCTGTTTTTTGGGGATTCTATCACATCCATTGATATCAAGGTCAGTTCTGTAATAGTATCTCCTACTCTGAGCCCAGGAATTCAGAGGATAGTCTTGTCTGAGCATCTCAACAACACTTGTGCCACAGTACCAGCGCATTCCTTACCACTTTGGTCAGTTGAGTGTCTCCTAGGACTTTCTACAAAAAACAGCTACCTGGACATACACAGACTATCCATATCAGCATGCTCACTTCTCTGAGCCTTTGCTTCTTTCTTCCAATGTTTTCCAGTAAGTCCTGGCATGTCTACTTCACTTTGTGAGAGCTATCACTTTTTCAAAGCCTACGAGGGCCACCTAACAGTGTGTTAGCACCGTTACCTATGGTCCTTGTAATTAAACCTTGTATTACAAGAGAGTGACCTTATTCTGATACTCTTCCTTATCTAATTTTATATTTTCACATTTTATTCAATACCCTTAGGATCCAGTCTCATTAATATATTCTGAGTTCATTCTGGTACATAACATGTTGGCTAGATCTTGAGGTAATTTCAATATATAAACCCTTTTATTTTAGGATGCCTAGAACTCCTTTTATATTTGATTCTAACTTGATTCTAACTAATAGCTTGTTATCCAGGAGGCATGGAGGCAGATTCTGAAGGGACAAGGTATTACCTTTGGAGGGATGGTCCTCTTAGTTGTCTCTAAGCAAGGGGGCTGCCTTTAACATGAAAAAGCAGGCTATATATAGGGTTCAATCCTATATGAAAAGTTAAAGAAAGTGAAGTCACTCAGTCGTGTCTGACTGTTTACAACCCATGGACTATAGCCTACCAGGCTCCTCTGTCCAAGGGATTTTCCAGGCAAGAGTACTGGAGTGGGTTGCCATTTCCTTCTCCAGAGGATCTTCCTAACCCAGGGATTGAACCCAGGTCTCCTGTCTTGCAGGCAGATGCTTTACCCTCTGCACCACCAGGGAAGCCTTCAATCCTATATAGATCTACAAAAATCAGTCCTAAGTATTCATTGGAAGGACTGATGCTGAAGCTCCAATAGTTTGGCCACCTGATGTAAAGAACTGACTCATTGCAACAGACCCTGATGCTGGGAAAGATTGAAGGTGGGAGGAGAAGGGGACGACAGAGGATGAGATGGGTGGGTGGCATGAATGGACATGAGTTTGAGCACGCTCTGGGAGTTGGTGATGGACAGGGAAGCCTGGCGTGCTGCAGTCCATGGGGCTGCAAAGAGTCAGACACGACTGAGCAACTGAAATGGACTGAGAGAGTTCAAGGTGATACTGAGATGCACGGTTTTCAAGTGCACTGATGTACTCATCCCAAGTCTTGAAAATGCAACATTTCTCAATCAGGACCCTGACTTTGGCATATCAGACCTACCTGGGATGAGAATTCAACCTTCTGGAGTGCTGATACTTTTATAAATAAGTACTGGGTCTCATTCTCCCTATTTACTTCGTGCCAGGTTGAGGAGATGAGAGCCTCTTTATATGCTGCCAAGGAAATTCTCTGGCTTTCATACTTCACCTTATATTGCTTATGAATCATTCTTTCATTGTCTTTGTCCAGTACATAGATGACCCGTAGCACAGCCATCATGTTGAAAAGCTCTTATAATTATACTCTCTCACCACTCTCCCTGCAAACTCTCAAATACCTTGGGTGTCATGCCTTCCAGGGCATTCCCTTCCTTTAGCATTTCATCCCAGTTTATCACCTATGAAAAGTTTGTGTTGTTCAACAACCATATGTCATGGGGTGTCAGTTATTTATCTACTGTCAATTATCCATCACATTTTAGAGTTCATTCCCCGGGAACTTCCTAATTTCAATTCTTTTATGTTAGGTTCCTCAGGAAAGAGATTCTGGGGCTTTCACAGTTGCTTGCTGGAGTTTTATTGGGTAACAACACTGGACTGAGCAGAGGGAGAAGTGGAACTGAGAGGCAGCTGCACCAGTGGCCTCCACTCTTCCTATCGGGAGCTCTAGTGCTGGAATGGCCCTTCAGAGTTCTTTGGCCATGAGACAAGGTCAGTTGTTTATACTCCATTTTTTGAAAAGTCGCTGCATGTGAACTGACCCCATGGAAGAGATAAGGCTTTCAGGGAGACAGCTATCTTTTGCTGAGGTCAATTCATAGAAAGAGATTAAAGTAAGAGACATTAGTCACCAACTCTCCAAATAGCTGGGGTCTTTACTGCCTCTTTCTGAAGGGGAGAGTTGAACAGATCACTACAGCACCCACTCCACATTCCCAGAGAAGATTTGCAATTTTACAGGGGGTTTCTGGAAGCCTTGGGCTTTAATCCTTTGGAATAACTTGTGACAGTGATTCTAAGAATTGAGGTAACTTGAAAGGAAAGAGAATTTTAGGACAGGTGGTATACTTGGTGGTATAGATCAGGGTGTCCTGCTGGGGTTTGAAGCATTCCTGCCAGCTTTTAACCTTATACAAACCCCAATATTGTGTAAAGTATAATGCAAACCTGTAGCTGCCTTTTGCAGGGTTTGTATCCGGTTTGACTTGGACTTATATGAAAGTCTCTGCTGGAAAAAAAAAAAAAAAAAAGGTCCTGATCTTAATTACTGTGCTCCAAAGAGCTCCTCTGCCTAGCCATCCACAGCCAGATAAGTGTTTAAAGCCATGCTCACAGTCCTCCTTATAGCATTTCTTCTGCCCTTTCTTCTTGCCGTTGCCATATTTCAGTTCACCATACAATAGCTATTAGCTGCATGAAATGATTTTCTGAAAAGTGATTATTAAAATGCCCGAGAGAGGAGACTATATTTTTAAAAAGCAAAACTCAGAAAGATTGAGAAAATGGACAAACTATGCTTCTTCTGAGTTAAATATGTAATTAAGAAATTGGATTTGTCCTTTAAGAGAGCAAGATGGCTCACCATTTCTTAAGAATAAGTGGGAAGAGGGAAATAGAAGCTAATTTTAATATGTGAATAATAATTAGAATCCTAAATTGTTCCCATAAAATTTAAAAAACAATCCTCACTATTTGTCTTTATTTTTTCTTAGTTTAAATAATACCTCACAAATATTAAGTAATTTGAAAAATCCTCGCTATGGCAATATGGTTATTCAAGTGAAAAATTAGCACTTTAAGGGACTTCCAAACCCACAATGAAATGTTTCTTATAACAATCTCCTCACCGTTAAATTGGATTCACTTTCAAGTCGGTCTCCTTTCAAGCAAAATTACCACATGTAATTAGCTTACACAGAGACTTGCTCTAGCCAAATTAGGCTGTCACTTTATATACAAAGTATATTCTAACGTGAAGGGTCAAAGACCCTCATAATTATAACTGTGAAAGATTTCTCTAATGATAATAATACCCTTGCCTTTAATGGGACTGAGTTTTAGTTTTAACTAAGGTCTAGCAAACGCAGAATGTATGGTTGAGGAATGGGGTATATAGAATTGAGTACCTTTCTGAAGCAAACTGTCCCTGACCTTCTTTTCTATGAATGATTTTAGTCAGGATGGCTTGTTACAGATTATTCTTTTTATCCTTCCTATGGCATGAAGAGTTTCCAAACTCAAAAAACAATGACTACTCAAAATCCCACAGCATTTTGACACACATTTCCTAAATCCTCAACTTAGAGAAAAATCCCCTAGAAATAATTGACAGAAAAAAGTTGAATATTTTGTGAGAAAAGCAATGCAAAGCACAGAAAAAGCTGTGGAGACACAGTTGAAGGGTAACTGTAAACAGTAATAATATTTCTGAAGCAGGTAATACATTAAGTGAGATGTGTGAGACATGAAGCTAAAACACCCTATCAAGGCTGTGGGACTCTTACTTTTTCACTCAACAAAGGGTAGCCCTTCTGAAAAATTTTTTTTTTGGTTTGTAGACCTGGAAATACTTGCCAAAAAAGAATACATATTTCACAGCAGGAAAGGAGGGAAAAGTGACCTCTGTAGTTTGAATGAAGAAAAACATGTAAAAATGAGTGTGACAGGATGCAGTAGGAGCATCATCTTTAGTAGAGAGAAGTCCTTAAAGAATGAGCTATTCACCAGAGGAAATAGCTTGGTGGCAAATGGATGGAAATAATAGTTTCTCACAATTTATCTCTGCTAGGTTGGCCCATGCTGCCAAATTTAAGCAATATGCTCATGTTCAGAATGTCTCTGCTTATTGAGAGAGCCACACAACTTCAGATCTTTCTGTATATCGCTCAGGCACATCTTCTTGATAGAAGCTAGTCATATGACTACACTCAGTTAAAAAAAAAAAAAAAAGGGATACTGAAAATTTATTTAAATTTCTGTGTGTGAAAGGCAACTTTACGAAACTACTAAAACAGAAAGGGGTTTGTCAAAAGATATTGGGCAACTACAAATTGCATAGTCCCTCTAGAGCAATGAAGATGATTTTCAGCTCAACCATGAAGACCCAAGACCTATGCAAGAGTCTGAGAAAACCAATAGTCCTTACTAAAACAGGAATACAGAGGACTCCAGGAAGAAAGTGTTCAGGAAACAATGGAATTAATAAATAAACTGATGAGCTGGATGATGGAAAAAGCAAGAGAGTTCCAGAAAAACATCTATTTCTGCTTTATTGACTATGCCAAAGCCTTTGACTGTGTGGATGACAATAAACTGTGGAAAATTCTGAAAGAGGTGGGAATACCAGACCACCTGACATGCCTCTTGAGAAATTTGTATGCAGGTCAGGAAGCAACAGTTAGAACTGGACATGGAACAACAGACTGGTTCCAAATAGGAAAAGGAGTACATCAAGGCTGTATATTGTCACCCTGTTTATTTAACTTATATGCAGAGTACATCATGAGAAATGCTGGACTGAAAGAAACACAAGCTGGAATCAAGATTGCCCGGAGAAATGTCAATAACCTCAGATATGCAGATGACACCACCCTTATGGCAGAAAGTGAAGAGGAACTCAAAAGCCTCTTGAGGAAAGTGAAAGTGGAGAGTGAAAAAGTTGGCTTAAAGCTCAACATTCAGAAAACGAAGATCATGGCATCCAGTCCCATCACTTCATGGGAAATAGATGGGGAAACAGTAGAAACTGTCAGACTTTTTTGGGGGGGACTCCAAAATCACTGCAGATGGTGACTGCAGCCATGAAATTAAAAGACGCTTACTCCTTGGAAGGAAAGTTATGACCAACCTAGATAGCATATTCAAAAGCAGAGACATTACTTTGCCAACAAAGGTTCGTCTAGTCAAGGCTATGGTTTTTCCTGTGGTCATGTATGGATATGAGTTGGACTGTGAAGAAGGCTGAGTGCCGAAGAATTGATGCTTTTGAACTGTGGTGTTGGAGAAGACTCTTGAGAGTCCCTTGGACTACAAGGAGATCCAAACAGTCCATTCTGAAGGAGATCAGCCCTGGGATTTCTTTGGAAGGAATGATGCTAAAGCTGAAACTCCAGTATTTTGGCCACCTCATGCGAAGAGTTGACTCATTGGAAAAGACTCTGATGCTGGGAGGGATTGGGGGCAGGAGGAGAAGGGGACGACAGAGGATGAGATGGCTGGATGGCATCACTGACTCGATGCACGTGAGTTTGAGTGAACTCCGGGAGTTGGTGATGGACAGGGAGGCCTGGCGTGCTGCTATTCATGGGGTCGCAAAGAATCGGACACGACTGAGCGACTGATCTGATCTTATCTGATGAGATGGATCATTCTTGAGTTATGACAGGGACTTAAAGTTTCTGTTGAAGGATTTTGGTAGACAGGTAGGCAGACAGTTTAGCAAATGGAGAAATGATGTGATGTTTATCTTCCAGGATATTCTTAAAGTTGTTCAAAAAGAAGGTAAGGCTATTATTATACACTATTTGGCTCAGTGATAGGAGTTCATATCTTTGTCTTATTCGAGATCTAAGGGAAAAGCTTCATAAACCATGGATATTATGTTAGCTGTGGGTTTATCATATATGCATTTTGTCAGGTTGGGAATTTTTCTTCTATTCCTAGTTTGCTGAATGCTTTTGTCACAGAACAATTTTGAATGTTATTAAATAGTGGACCTTTTTCGTCATCAATTAAGATGATTATGTTGTTGCTTTTCTTCATTTTATTAATACATGGATTACACGGACTGATTTTTTTTATGTTGACACATACTTGTATTCCTAGATAAATCTTACTTGGTCATGGTGTAGATTCTTAATTTTTATAATATTAACATGCTAATGAATTTGGTTGTGAAAATGTGCTAGTATTTGCTGAGGATTCTTGCATCAATATTCAAAAAGAATATTGGTCTTTAGATTTCTTTTCTTAAAAAGACTTTGTCTGCTTTTGTCATTGGGGTAATGCTTGCCTCATTAAATGTGTTGTTACATGTTCCTTCTTCATTTTGGGGGGATATGTTTTAGAAAATTGGTGTTTTTTTTTAAAAAAAGTTTATCTAATGTGTTGGTTTACAATTGTTCACAGTATTCTCATATATATATATATTTTTTAATTTCAGTAACTGGTAGTAATCTCCCCACTTTCATTTCTGATTTTATTATTTGTGTCTTCTCTTTTTTCATAGCAATTTTAGCTAAAAGGTTTGTCAATTTTGTTGATCAAAGAACCAACTTTTGGGTTGTCTCTATTTTTTTAATTCTCTATTTTGTTAATCTCCATGTGAGTCTTGATTATTTTCTTATCTAGTACCTCAAGATGTAAAGTTAGGTTATTAAATTGAGATTTTTCTTCTTCGTAAATATAGATATTTACAGCA
This sequence comes from Bos indicus, assembly GCF_029378745.1. Lineage (NCBI taxonomy): Eukaryota > Metazoa > Chordata > Mammalia > Artiodactyla > Bovidae > Bos > Bos indicus. The sequence goes on along the minus strand of NC_091789.1, from coordinate 10,221,839 downwards.
ATAAATTTTCCTCTGAGCACTGCTTCTGCTATGTTCTATAAGTTTTGTTATTTTGTGCTTTCATTTTCATTTGTCTCTATTAATTTCCCTTGTGACTTCTTTGATCTATCGGTTGCTTAACAATGTGTTGTTTAATTTCCACTTATTTGTGATTTTTTCCAATTTCCTTTCCGATATTAATTTCTAGTCTCATTCCACTGTGGTCAGAGAAAATTGTTAGTATGGTTTCAATTTTTAATAATGTATTGAGACTTGTTTTATGACTGATCATGTGGTCTATCTTTCAGAATATTCCATATGTATTTGAGAGGAATATGTATTCTACTCACTTGGGGTGGAGTTTTCTCTATATGTCTATTAAGTCTAACTTGGTTTATACTGCTGTTCAAGTCCTTTACTTACTGATCATCTGTCTGGTTGTTATATTATTAAAATTGGGGAATTGAAATCTCCATCTATTATTCTAGAAGTATTTCTCCATTCAATTCTGTCAGTGTTTGCTTCATATATTTTGGAATTCTGCTCTTTGGTGTGTATATGCTAATAAATGTTCATATTGTTCATACATTGACCCTTTTGTCAATATATAATATCCTTCTTTGTCTCTTGTAACAATTCTTACTTAGAGTCTATTTTGTCTTATATTAGAATGAACACCACCAAAATTCTTTTGGTTACTGTTGCACGAGATATATTTTTCCAATCTTTTACTTTCAAGTTATTTGCATCTTTTTTTAGATTTTAAAGCAAGTATATTACAGACAGGGATCGAACCCAGGTCTCTTGCATTGCAGGCAGATCCTTTACTGTCTGTGCCACCAGGGAAGCCCAGACAGCATATAGATGGATGATTTTTAAAACTTCATTCTGCTAATCAATACCTTTTAATTTGAAATTTAATCAACATATTTAATAAATTACTAATAAGAAAGGACTTATTTCTGTCATTTTTCTATTTATCTTCTACATGCAAAATATTTTTGGTTCCTCAAATCTTCTATTACTATCTTATTTTGTGTTTAATTGATTTTTCTTCTAGTGTACTGTTTTGATTCCCTTCTCATTTTACTTTCTGCATATTTTAGTTATTTTCCTAGTGGATATCCTAGGATTACAACTAATATCTTAAAAATTATATAAAAGATTTGAATTAATAACAACTTCATTCACATACAAAAATTCTATCTCATACCTCCCTTATGCTGTTATTGTCATAAATTACATCTTTCTACATCCTTCCAGTAGTTGTGTATGGATGTGAAAGTTGGACCATAAAGAAGGCTGAGAACTGAAGAATCGATGCTTTTGAACTGTGTTGTTGGAGAAGACTCTTGAGAGTCCCTTGGACTACAAGGAGATCAAACCAGTCAATTCTAAAGGAAATCAATCCTGAATATTCATTGGAGAGACTGATGCTGAGGCTGAAGCTCCAATACTTTGGCTACCTGACGCGAAGAGCCAACTCACTGGCAAAGACCCTGATTCTGGGAAAGACTGAAGGCAAGAGGAGAAGGGGATGACAAGGGGACGACCAAGGATGGCATGGTTGGATGGCATTACCGACTCAATGGACATGTGTTTGAGCAAGTTCTGGGAGATGGTGAAAGACAGGGAAGCCTGGCACGCTGCAGTCCATGGGGTTGCAAAGAGTCAGACACAACTGAGAGACTGAACATCTTTCTACACTGTGTGACCATTAGCATAACTTTCAATTTATACTTTTATGACCCTACCTTTTAAGTCACATTCAACAAAAAGAAAAGCTACAAACCAAAATTAGAAGAATATCTGCTTTATATTTACCAATATTCTTTATTTCTTTGTATTGCTTTGAGTTACTCTCTTTTGTTCTTTCATTTAAGCCTGAAAGACTTCCTGGAGCGTTTCTTGTACAGCCATTCTACTGTGCCAAACACTCCACTTCTATTTATCCAAGAATGTCTTAATTTTTGAATATTCCCCCCTTCATTTCTGAAGGATAGTTTTCCCCAATATGGAATTCTCAGTTACAGGTTTCTTTCTTTCTTTCTTTCTTTTTCTTTTAGCAGTTTAAATATGTCATCTTGCTGCAGTCTGGACTTCATGATTTCTGATGAGAGATTAGCTGACAGTCTTATTGAGGCTCCCTTATATCTGACAGAAGACTTCTTTGTTTCTCCTTTCAAGGTTCTCTCTTTGATTTGGCTTTCAAAGTTTGATATTGATATGTCTCTGTGTGCATCATTTTACATTTATAATCCCTGGAATTCATTGTTTGTTGGACGTGTAGATTTTTGTCTCATCAAATTTGATAAGTTGTTGCCTGTTTCTCTCCTTTTCTTTGGTATCCTCATTATGTATATGTTGGTAAACTCAGTGGTATCCCACTTATTTCCAAGTCTCTGTTTTTCTTCTTCCTTTTTGTGTTCATAACATAGGGTGATTTTGCTTTACCTATATACAAATTTACTGCATCTTTCTTCTGCTGCTCAAAACTGCTATTGAAAGCCTGTAATAAACTTTTCATTTCACTTATTGTACTTTTAATTTTCAGAATTTATATTTGATTCTTTTTTACATAGTTTTGATCTCTTTATTGATCTACTCTATTTGTTGAAACATTGCTCTGACTTTCTTTATTTCTTTGTACACAGTTTCCTAAAATTATTTGTGTATTTTTACAGTTGATTTAAAGTATTTATCTGGTAAGTCAAATGTCTACTTTCTCAGGAAATGTTTCTGTTAATGTCTTATTTTCCTTTGAATGTTCCACAGTATTATGCTTCTTTGCATGCCTCATAATTTTTGTTGAAAACTGGAGTTTTAAATATGATTTGGTGGACTTTAATGATGCAAATGTTACACTGTCAGATCCTTACTTTGTGATACCTCAGAGTCTCTAAACCTCACCAGTTTTAGGAACCCTTGACCACTTGTTCCAATCCAGTTGCCACTGTAACAACAAACTCTCTGTGGACATCAGTTGATTTAATCCCAAGCAGTAGACACCTAAGTAACATATCTGCCTCATCCTCTTTTTCCTCACCCCTCCTTGCCTCAGATTGTATTCTTTAATAAAGTGGCAGCTCATAAAAATAAATATTATAACTTGGTATCTCTGGAAATCAGGATATATCCTGTCTTCAGGGTTTACTGTTGCCTGCTATGGGTTTTAGGTTTTTGTTTATTTAATGCCTTTCAAAATTTTAAAGGTTATATTTTTGGTGTGTTTGTTGTATGAAGTCTTGGTTCCTTTAGCTAGGTGTCAGCTAGTGATTTGACAGATATTCACTTAATGCAGAGAGTAAAGAAAAGAAAAGCAAGGAAACAAAAGGAAAGGGAGAGGGAAAAAAAGAAAAAAGAAGAAAAACTTTACAGTTTTGCAGAATGCCTCTGTTTGGGGGCACTCTTTCAAGGCTTAGCCATGCCATTTATAATTCTACCTTACCCTTCTTTTCCCACTTACAATGAGCTTAAAATTCAGCCCAAGGTGAAAGCTTAGGATCACCTCTGACTCTCTGACCATTCTTCCTGTGCTGGGTGTTCACTTGACTTTCTGGATTCCCTGTTACATTGGATTGGCCAAAACTTTCATTCAGGTTTTGTCATAAGAAAACCTTGAACAAACTTTTTTGCCAACTCAATACACAAGACCACTTCAGATCTTTTATTCCTAAAAGTAACTCTTTTCTCTGTTTCTACTAGGTTTTCATAAGGTCAGTTGTTCACACCTAGTGTAGTCTTGTGCCCCAGGTGGCAGCAGATTGTTATCTGCCTTTCATTGCGTTCAGTGAATGCCCTCTGCTTAGCTAGTTCTCTACCCTCAAAGAATTTTGAGATAGGTGAAACAAAGGCAAGTGTCTTGAGTCAGTCTTTTAGGGAACCCCAGAGAACTTTTTCCAGTGCTCATGTATGGACGTGAGAGTTGGACTATAAAGAAAGCTGAGTGCCAAAGAATTGATGCTTTTGAACTGTGGTGTTGGAGAAGACTCTTGAGAGTCCCTTGGACTGCAAGGAGAACCAATCAGTCCATCCTAAAGGAAATCAGTCCTGAATATTCATTGGAAGGACTGATGCTGAAGCTGAAACTCCAATACTTTGGCCACATGATGCAAAGAATTGACTCATTGGAATAGACCCTGATTCTGGGAAAGATTGAAGGTGGGAGGACAAGGGGATGACAGAGGATGAGACGGTTGGGTGGCATCATAGACTCAATGGACATGAGTTTGAGTAAGCTCCGGGAGTTGGTGATGGACAGGGAAGCCTGGTGTGTGCAGTCCATGGGGTTGCAAAGAGTCGGGCACAACTGAGCAAATGAACTGAACTGAGATAACTTAAAACAGATGAACACAGTTCTTTGGGAACAAGAAGGAAAGCAGGTTTCACAACTAGAATGCTGGCTGCTCTCTTCAGAACTGCTGCTGCATCAGTATTATCTGCATTTTATAGATAGATATATAATCAGAGCTCTAGGCTGAAGTCTAGAAAGACTAATTAAATTTCCAAGATCTCACAAAGAAAGACAGTATTTGTGGCAAATAAAGACAGTATTTTATATCTGAGTCTTACTTCTGAGACTATGATTGCTACATGCTGTGTGTTGTCTTACAATGCTCATCACTTCTCCATACTGGGCTAAGCTGAACTAAGTATATGCTTTTTTCCTCCTCCCCATGGACACTTCCTCTGATTAAAGCTGCATTCTTAAGAATACTTTTCATATAATCTGCTGGTAAACTTTTACTATCTTCCTACTATCTACCTTTTCCCAAAGGTTTAGCTTCTCCTTGGTTCCCATATGGTCCTGTGGCCTTGTCAAATTATGTTTCTCAATCATACTGGAAACACACATTCATACTATAGATTCCTATCCATAAATTTCACTTGCCTCATGTGTCTTAATATGCAATAGCAGTTTTGTTCTCTGATTATTTGGTTTTATCAATCTTTCTCTCATCTTTAGTAATACATATTATTTGCCAATTGAGCCTATATAATCTATCTTCTGTGCTCATTATCTTCTTGCCCCTTCCTTCCTTTATTTTCTCCTGTATTCTTATATTGGTTCAAAATTTTGTTCTTTGCATCACTGATTCAACTTTCTCCAATGTCAAGTCTATTGTTTATTGCTATCAAAGGAGATTTCCTGTAGCATGCATAGATTGTTGGCAGATAGCAGTGATTCAGCAAATGCTAGTTTCCCTCTCCAAGTGTGAGACCAAGCAACTCAAATGCACATTAGGATATGGCCCATTGGAAGCATCCTTGATAAGCAGACTCTTGTTTTAACTAAAAAAATGGTATGTCGTTTGCCTAAAAAATTCTGAGGCAAATAATGTTTCATGGTGTGGCCTTTTGATGACCACTGAAGAACTATTAGTATCAGTGATAGAGTAACCCAGGGTAGCAACCTGAGTTACTTCAAGAGCTGGAAAAAAGGACTATGTAGGCTTCAGAAAATAAGCATATCCAAATTATCCATTAAAAAAAAGGCTATCAGTTTCTGCCAGGATCAGAAATAAGTTTCTATTTTTTTTTCAATGCAATGGACTACACAGAATTTCTTTTCACATCAATTCTACAGGGAAGTCAAGAATGGGATTCTTAGCACCTGAACACACTCTACAATCTTTCCAATAGAGTACACAATTAATAAAATTAGAAAGTATTTAAATACACTTAACTCTGCAACTCATTGGAAAAGACTCTGATGCTGGGAGGGATTGGGGGCAGGAGGAGAAGGGGACGACAGAGGATGAGATGGCTGGATGGCATCACTGACTCGATGGACGTGAGTCTGAGTGAACTCTGGGAGTTGGTGATGGACAGGCAGGCCTGGCGTGCTGTGATTCATGGGGTCACAAAGAGTCAGACACGGCTGAGCGACTGAACTGAACTGAACTGAACTCTGCAACTAGACTATATATAAATTAAACCTTTTGAAATTCACAAGTCACTTCATTGTCTTGCAGTGCCTCATAGTACTCACTGTAATCCTAAGTTCTGATTGCACTATGCATGTGGAAGTTACAAGTAGTTCAATTTGAATGAGCAGTGATTTTATAGTCACCTAAGAGACCCTGAAAATTGGTATTAGCTATTCCTAGGTGGTGCTAGTGGTAAAGAACCTGACTGCCAATGCTGGAGAGGTAAGAGATGCAGGTTCAATCCCTCAGTCAGGAAGATCCCCTGGAGAAGGGCATGGCAACCCATTCCAGTATTCTGCCCTGGAGAATCCCATGGTCCATGGGTTTGCAAAGAGTTAGACACAACTGAGTGACTTTCAGTTCTTGGGGAGAAGGGTACAAGCACATTTTATCTTTAGTTATTAAAACAAACAAACAAAAAAGGGTATTTCTCCTTAAATCGGTAGGGCAAACTGTACATTTTCTTCATTTGAAAAAATCTAAATTTTACATAACAATTTGTTTTCCATTCATTTCCGTACCAAAAATTCAAAGTGATTTTCCCAGGAATTCTGATGTAAAACACGGCATATGCACCAACTTGCATAATACAAAACCTATGCATAATTTTACAAAAATTTCAACTTATATAGGAGGTCACATGTTCCCATGTATCACCTGTATTCAATCAAGACTATGAGTCAAAAATTAAAAGTACTACTGAGAGTATAATAAAATTAATTTAATGTAGAACAAATAAGAGAAGTGGAGTAGATTTTGTTAATTTGATCCAGTGTGAGTAAGAGTACAAAAATATATTTCTTCTAACCAATGACATTTTTGTTTTACATTTCCTCCTTTCAGATGTGCATTTATTCATTGGGCTGTTATTTTGCTGGTACAGGGTATTTCCATTTCATATTGGCAGAAGCCTGGGATAACACAGTAGATGGAATCTGGAACACTGTAGTTTAGGGAGGAGATCACTCAGGAGGATTCAATGGGTTTGGAATGCCAACTAATTAAACACCTGGAGATGAAAAGCACTCTCCCTGACTGAATTCTGGCAAATGTGTCATTTCAATATTCATAGAATCATAGCCAGGTCATGGATATATAGTTCTGGAGAAATAACAGTCCTGCCAACCTAGAGAGTCTTTTCCTCAAAATGTGGAAAAGACAGAAAGTTTTATTATTGAATAAGCACATCCAGATTACACTGCCTCATAAGTAAGCCAAAGAAATTCCCGCCTTATTCATACAGCCAAACAGTCACAACCCACTATGTGCATATGTTCTCAAGTCCCTCTAATAGGACTTAACACCATCATTTGCTGCAAATTTGTTCATAACATTTCGTCTACGTTTACTTAGGAATTTAGGTAACCATTAATTGCATTTCTCCAAAGGTATATTAAAACTTCTTATCTCTATGACAAGCAGATGGTTACAGCTCAGAGCAACTTGTGCCTCGCTGAAACTCCCACCATGACAGGTAGCAGAGATACTATCTTTGTAAATGTTTACATTTCAGAAGAATAACTCTCAGACACTAAAAAAAGAAAAAAAATCCTAGGTTGTAAACCTGACAATAGGGTTACTAAGCCTCTAAAATGGAGAAGGCAATGGCACCCCACTCCAGCACTCTTGCCTGGAAAATCCCATGGATGGAGGAGCCTGGTGGGCTGCTGTCTATGGGGTCGCACAGAGTCGGACACATCTGAAGCGACTTAGCAGCAAGCCTTTAAAAAGATGCATATGCATATCTAGAGGTTACTTTAGAGAAAGAATTTACAACTACTAGGTTTCTCATAGAAAAGCTGTAAAGGAGAGGGGAAAAAATGGTAAGAGGAAAACATTCTTTCCATTTCAGTAACACAGAAAATAAACTTCTATTTATCCTTATAATGGGTAAATAGCAAAGTGCAGGCACAGGAAAGTACCTTCTGTCCTGATAGAGGCACTATCAAATTTGAGTGGGAGTTCCAGTGGCTCTGGATGAATGATGCAGGCCAGGTAACATTGCAAGGGTTCAGAAAACTAAATTATCATTGGAACTAAAGTCTACAAAAGTGGAAAGAATCTACAGACTAAACCAAAGGAGGGTCAGTGCCTGTTAAAGCAAAAGTTTTAAATAGGATCAAAAGTCTACTATAATAATCAGTATATTTAGGATACAATTAAAAATCACTCATTACACCAAGAACCAAGAAACTAGTAATTTGAATGAGAAAAAAACAATTAACTGGTGGTAATACTGAGATGAGTTGCATGTTAGAATTATCTGAAAAGAATTTTATTTTATGTTATTGGAGTTTAGCTGCTTTATAATGTTGTGTTAGTTTCCGCTGTACAGCAAAATGAATCAACAATGCATATACATATATTCCCTCTTTGTCACCACAGAGCATTAAGTAGAGTTCCCTTTGCTATACATTTAACTTCTCATTAGTTTAAAAGCATTTTAAAGCAGAAGTCATAAAAATGCCTCAACCATTAATTACAAAATCTCTTAAAAGATAAATAGATAATTTTAGCAAGAAACCAAAAATTGCAAAATATCTGAATAGAAATTATAGAATAAAAAAAATGCAATGACCAAAATTTTTTAAAACTCTACTCAGTAGTAGAGTAGAGAGGACAGAAAATTGAATCGGTGAATAGTGAACTTGAAGATAGATCAATAGAATTTATTCAATATAAACAACAGAGGAAAAAACAGACTGAAAAAATGAGCAAAACAATGATTTTCCAAACATTTTTAAAAAATTGATTTAAAATTTTATCAGAATGAGAGGGGGAAGAGTGGAGCTGAAAGAGTACTTAAAGACACAATGGCAGAAAACCTCCCCAGTTTAGCAACAAGATATAGATCTACAGATCTGAGAAGCTGAGGGAACTCTACATAGAATACACTGAAACAAAATCGTTCAGAGACCCATTATAGCTAAACTTCAGAAAAAGAAAGACAAAAAAAAAAAAAAAAAACCTTGGGAGTGTTGTCAACAAACAGTGCAGAATGGGTAGCTCCAAGAGGCCATCTCTCCACAGAAACACTGGAAAACCCAGCAAAACAGAATCAACTTTGTTAGAACTCTGGGAAGCAGTCAAAGGTTTACAATGAGCAAGCAAATGAGGAATCAAGGAAAAGTCAACTTAAAAATGGTAGAATTATGTAAAGTTTAAAAATAAAATAAAATTAAAAAAAAATGGTAGGAAAGCTTTGTAATATTTTACTTGTTCTTACCCACTCTCATCTCCTGTATAGAAATAGTCTTAAGACAGCTGTCAAGTTTCCAGGATTGGACACTGCTCCTTAATTCCAGATGAAGCAGAGCATATTTTCTTTTCTAATCACTGTGTTTACATTTTCTTATCTTTCTGATGGCTACCTGAAAGACTTGACTTACTTTGCTTAACTTAGAATTTCTTAGGGCATAAAAGTGGGCACCCAGAAAGCATGCCTTAAAAACAGCAAAAGGCAAATGAATAATACACTGCCACCTGAGGCACAGATTACAGCTGAAGCAAACAATAAATACCCCAACAACCAGGGAAGAAAGCCCAGGGAGAGATATTCTTTGGAATATTAGAGCATTGAAGACATACCTAATATACCAGGAAATTTGGAAGGCCATGTGCATGTCCAGGTTAGGACGCATGCTCAGAAAAGACCAGAGAAGATCCTACAAATTCAACTGTGACTCATCATTAGGCTCAGTACAAGCAGGAAGTGAGAGCTAAGACAACATTGTAAATAACCACACTAATAACATAAAACCAATCTGAAAAGACTAGGAGATTTTTAAAAATTCTTTCCCCTTTTATTTGGCTATTGGCATTCAAGTAGATCTCTGTCAAAACACAAATTACAATAACAGAGACTTTGTGACTACACATGACAAATAATTCAGATATTACAAAAATGATTTTAAAAATTCACTAAACAGCAACAAATCAGAGACTAAGGAAGAATCTTATTTCAGTCACAAAATAATAATATTCATAATATCTGGTTTTCAAGAAAACATTTCAAAGCATGTAAAGAAACAACAAATGATTCCCATTCAAAGAAAAACAAGAGAAACTGTCCCCGAGGAGATAAACACATTGGACTTAGAAGAAAAGGACTTTAAATTATCTGTTCAAATATACTCAAATAACTAAAGGAAAATATAAACAAAAGAATTAAGGGAAATCAATAGAAGAATGCATAAACAAGTAGAGAATATCAATAGATGTATATTACAAAGAAAGGAACTAAACAGATTCTGGATATGAAAAGTATAATAATTGAAATGAAATCACTCTAGAAGCTTTCAAAAGCATATCTGAGCAGGCAAAAGAAAGAATCAATGAACTTGAAAATATGTGAATTGAAACTATCCAGTGAATTGTCATGTACAAGGGATCCTTAATAAAATTAACATTGGATTTTGCAATAGAATTCACAGAGGACAGATGCAATGGGATGATATTTTTAAAGTGCTAAAAGAAGAAAACTGTCCATCAAGAATACTATATCTGGTAAAGCAATCATTGAAAAATAAAGGAGAAATTAATATATTCCCAGATGAAAAAAAGCTGAGAGAGTTTAATAGTAAATTTACCCTACAAGAAATGCTAAGGAAATCTATCAGGCTGAAATAAAAAGAAACTCAACAGTAGCTCAAAACTATATGAAGAAATAAAGGCCACTATATAGGAAAGAGTCAGTATTATTGTATTTTTAGTTCATAACTTCTGGTTGTATTTCCTACATGATATAAAACACAAATATATGAAACTATGTGTGTTTGTGCATGCTCAGTCACTTCAGTGATGTCTGACTCTTTGCAACACTCTTTGCCCCCAGGCTCCTCTGTGCAAGGGATTCTCCAGGCAAGAATACTGGAGTGGGTTGCCATGCATGCGCTCTTCCAGGTGATCTTCCCGACCCAGGGATCAAACCCATGTCTCCTTACATCTCCAGCATTGGCAAGTGGGTTCCTTACCAGTAATGGCCAAACAATAAAGACATACTTAATACAATAACAACAAAAGGGGGAGAAGTGGAACTATCTAGGAGCAGATATTTTGAAGGCTATTGAAATTTAGTTGATATCAATTCAAACTAGAATATTGCACTTTTCTTAAATTTAGGGTATTAAATGTACAAACTAAGAAAATATATGTAAAATACATATAAAAGGAAGAGTGGATTTAAAATATAGAAGCTAACTATTACTGTCTATAGGATAGTCACTTTAACTCCACAGATATAAGTAGCTTGAAAGTGAAAGGATGGAAAAAGATGCTCTATGCAAATAACCACAAAAGCTAAAGGGGCTGTATGAAAAAAATAGACTAATGGGGAGGGAGGAGGGAGGAGAGTTCAGGATGGGGAACACATGTATACCTGTGGCGTATTCATTTTGATATTTGGCAAAACTAATACAATTATGTAAAGTTTAAAAATAAAATAAAATTAAAAAAAAAAAAAAAAAGAATTATTATAAGAGAAAAGAGGGATATAGCATATTGATACAGAGAAGGCAATGGCACCCCACTCCAGTACTCCTGCCTGGAAAATCCCATGGACCGAGGAGACTGGAAGGCTGCAGTTCATGGGGTCACTGAGGGTCGGACACGACTGAGCGACTTCACTTTAACTTTTCACTTTCATGCATTGGAGAAGGAAATGGCAACCCACTCCAGTGTTCTTCCTTGGAGAATCCCAGGGACGGAGAAGTCTGGTGGCCTGCCGTCTATGAGGTCGCACAGAGTCAGACACAACTGAAATGACTTAGCAGCAGCAGTAGCAACATATCGATAATAGTGTAAACTCATTGAGAAGTTTCAATAACTATAATACATCACATAAATTAGAGTTTCAAAATACATATGGCAAACATTGATACAGTTAAAGGGAGAAACAATTCTATAATTTTGGTTGGAGATTTTATAACCCCACTTTCAATAACAAGTAGAAAATCTTGATAGAAAATCAGTAAGGAATTAGAGGAACTTAACAACACTTATAAGCCAACAAGAACTAACAGATATAAATAGGACACTCCACCCAACACCAACAGAATACACATTCTCCTCAAGTACATACAGACATTTTAAATGACAGATGCACTGTTAGGAAAAAAGACTCCACATCTCAATACATTTAAAGTGCTGAAATCATACCACATCACAATGGAGTGAAATTAGAAATAAAAAAAACAAGAGAGAGAGAAAAAAACAAGACTCAACTAAATGTTGTCTACAAAAACCCACTTTATTTATTTAGTGTGCGTTTGTCTACGTGCGTGTGTGTGTGTGTGTGTGTACGTGCGTCCGCCTTTCCTGGTCACCATTTCCTCTCTCCCTATGTAGGTCACTACTCTCATCATTTCCCCCAGGCATTTAAAATGATAAACAAAATAGTTTACTTCTTTGTGAACTTTACATGAATTTCAAATAACATAATGATGTTTATATTCTTTTATGATTTTTTTCACCTTAGCATTGGTTCATCCTGATAAGTGTAGCTGTAATTCATTCAGTAATAATCACCCTATGACTATCGGATGATTTATTTACTTATTCTATTGTTGTTCCACCGTATTTTATGACAATGACCTCCTCCAAATCCTTGACTTTTACCATTGTGCTTCCTAACCGCTGTACCACAGGGTGAATATCCATCTCCTTAAAGGCTTTGCACAGGCCATATTTTATTTTTGCCTTCTGGACTCAAGTGAATCTGGAGTTATTTATACATGCTCAAAGTTCTTGGAATGTGAAGAGTTGCTTGGTTACTAACGAATAATAGTTTTAAAGTCTTTTTTTTTCCACCTGCAATTGTAGCACTTGCCTCAGATAAGGCACATAGTGAGTGGTCAGCAAATTCTTCCAGGTGATAATACTAACTATGCCTGGTCAGTCATGAGAAACACTTTAAAGCAGAGTTTTGAATTAGATATTTTTAAAGCATATGTTTCTTTTCCACACTGAACTGAATTATTAATGTTAAAAAACTTATCTGCTGCTTTTTAACAACTGAAAAATCGTGAATGTAGTAGTGCCATGAGAGGTATAAAATCAAAGTCAAGCCCCAGATCCACTTGAAAATCAGTCTTTTGGTGATCCCTGCAGCTTCTCGTACCTCCTCCCACACAGCCTGACCAGCCTTGCATTATATTGACTGCTGAAGAGCAGTCAATTCCAAACCCACCATGGAGAACAAAAAGAAGAAATCTTAACACTGTTTGGTGGGAAGCTGAAAGGTTTCCAGCAAACCATCAGTTGGTCTTTACACAGTACTGTGTGACTGAATAATCTATAGCAGTTAAGTGCTTTAAACTCTTTTTGTTTCTTTTTTAACTGTGAATTATATAAATATCTAAAATATGTATATAGTTGAAGAGAGTAATAAAAATACATCCACATAACAACTCAAACCAATAAACAAAATACAGCCAGCACCACAAAAGTCCCAACCTCATAAATTCCTGTCCCCAGTAGATACAATATCCATTTATCTTGACTTCTCTAAGAATCATTTTCTTACATTTCTTTGCAATTTTGGAATCTAGGAAAGCTTGCTTGGTTTTGAATTTTATATAACTGGAATTTTATTGTATGTATTATTTGGGGATCTGCTTCTTATTAAAGATTGTAGTAAAATACACACAACATAACATTTACCATCTTGATGATTTTAAGTATAAAGGTCAGTGGCGTTAGGTACAATCACTTTATTTTTTAAATGTGTTAATCCATTTAAACTAACTTAAAAAAAATTTCTATTTCTCACACCCCCTGCCTCCTGTAGTCACCAATCTGTTCTTTGTATATATATGAACTTGATTTTTTTTAAGAAACCCACTTTAAATATAAACACATATAGATGGAAAGCAAGTGGATAGAGAAATATATAAAATGTTATCACTAATCAAATAAAGTTGTAGTAAAAATATTAATTTTAGACAGAGCAGACTTTAAGGCAAGGAAAGTTATCAAGACAAAGAGGAGCATTATAGAATGATAAAGGGGGTCAGTTCTCAAAAAAGATATAACAATTCTTATTATGTATGCACTTAGCATCATAACACATTAAAGAATTTAAAAGTGTAGAAATTAAACAATGTCTACTTAGAATACCATGGAATTAAACTAGAAATCAAAAACAGAAAGACAGATTAAACAACACACTTCTAAATAACACACAGGCTAAAGAAGAAATCTAAAGATAAATTTTAAAATATTCCTGGTAGCTCAACTGGTTAAAAAAAAAAAATCTATCTGCAATGCAGGAGACCCCAGTTCTACTTCTGGGCCAGGAAGATCCCCTGGATATGGGATAGGCTACCCACTTCAGTATTCTTGGGCTTCCCTGGTAGCTCAGTTGGTAAAGAATCTGCCTGCAATGTGGGAGACCTGGGCTCCATCCCTGATTGGGAATATCCCCAGTAGGAGGGCATGGCAACCCACTCCAGTATTCTTTCCTGGAGAATCACCATGGACAGAGGAGCCTGGAGGGCTGCAGTTCATGGGGTTGCAAAGAGTTGGACATGACTGGGTGACTAAGCACAGCACATACAAAGGAGAGATCTCAAGATAAATTTTAAAATATTTTGAACTAAATGAAAATGGCTCATAGTTTCATTGAGTTAGAAACTAAAGAAAGTAGGGAAACCACTAGACCATTCAGTGGAAGAGGAGTGAAAGTGAAAGTCACTCAGTCGTGTCTGACTCTTTGCCACCCCATGGACTGAATAGTCCATGGAATTCTCCAAGCCAGAATACTGGAGTGGGTAGCCTTTCCTTTCTCCAAGGGATCTTCCTGACCCAGGGATCGAACTCAGGTCTCCCACATTGTGGGCAGATTCTTTACCAGCTGAGCCACAAGGGAAGCCCAAGAATATTGGAGTGGGTAGCCTATCCCATCTCCAGCAGATCTTTCCAACTCAGGAATTGAACCGGGGTCTCCTGCACTGCAGGCAGATTCTTTACCAACTGAGCTATGAGGGAAGCCTGAAACTATTCATTTACGACATAAATCAAATCCCTTATGATTATACAGTGGAAGTGACAAATAGATTCAAGGGATTAGATCTGATAGAGTGCCTGAAGACCTATGGATAGAGGCTTGTAACATTGTACAGGAAACAGGGATCAAGACCATTCCCACAGAAAAGAAACACAAAAAGGCAAAATGGTTGTCTGAGGAGGCCTTACAAACAGCTGTGAAAAGAAGGGAAGCGAATGGCAAAGGAGAAAAAGAAAGATACACCCATTTGAATGCAGAGTTTTAAAGAAAAGCAAGGAGAGATAAGAAAGCCTTCCTCAGTGATCAATGCAAAGAAATACAGGAAAACAACAGAATGGGAAAGACTAGCAATCTCTTCAAGAAAATTCGAGATACCAAGGGAACATTTCATGCAAAGATGGGCCCAATAAAGGACAGAAATGGTATGGAACTAACAGACACAGAAGATATTAAGAAGAGGTGACAAGAATACACAGAAGAACTATACAAAAAAGATCTTCACGACCCAGATAATCATGATGGTGTGATCACTCACCTACAGCCAGACATCCTAGAATGCGAAGTCAAGTGGGCCTTAGGAAGCATCTCTAGGAACAAAGCTAGTGGAGGTGACGGAATTCCAGTTGAGCTATTTCAAATCCTAAAAGATGATGCTGTGAAAATGCTGCACTCAATATGTAGGCAAATTTGAAAAACTCAGCAGTGGCCACAGGACTGGAAAAGGTCAGTTTTCAATCCAGTCTCAAAGAAGTGAAGTGAAGTGAAGTCGCTCAGTCGTGTCTGACTCTTAGCGACCCCATGGACTGCAGCCTACCAGGCTCCTCCATCCATGGGATTTTCCAGGTAAGAGTACTGGAGTGGGGTGCCATTGCCTTCTCCAATCTCAAAGAAAGTCAGTGCCAAAGAATCCTCAAATTACTGCACAACTGTGCTAATCTCACATGCTAGTTAAGTAATGCTCAAAATTCTCCAAGCAAGGCTTCAACAATATGTGAATTGTGAACTTCCAGATGTTCAAGCTGGATTTAGAAAAGGCAGAGGAACCAGAGATCAACTTGCCAACATCTGCTGGATCATCAAAAAAAAACAAACAAACAAGTGAGTTCCAGAAAAACATCTGCTTTATTGACTATGCCAAAGCCTTTGACTTTGTGGATCACAACAAACTGCAAAATTCTTCAAGAGATGGGAATACCAGACCACCTGACCTGCCTCTTGAAAAATCTGAATGCAGATCAGGAAGCAACAGTTATAACTGGACATGGAACAACAGACTGGTTCCAAATAGGGAAAGGCATACATCAAGACTGTATATTGTCACCCTGCTTATGTAACTTCTATGCAGAGAACATCATGTGAAATGCCAGATTGGATGAAGGACAAGCTGGAATGAAGATTGCCGGGAGAAATATCAATAACCTCAGATATTCAGATGACACCACCCTTATGGCAGAAAGTGAAGAAGAACTAAAGAGTCTCTTGATGAAAGTGAAAAAGGAGAGTGAAAAAGTTGGCTTAAAACTAAACATTCAGAAAACTAAGATCATGGCATCTGGTCCCATCACTTCATGGCAATTAGATGGGGAAAAAATGGAAACATTGAGAGACTTAATTTCTTTGGGCTCCAAAATCACTGCAGATGTTGACTGCAACCCTGAAATTAAAAGATGCTTGCTCCTTGGGAAAAAGTTATGACCAGCCTAGACCGCATATTAGAAAGCAGAGATGTTACTTTGCCAACAAAGGTCCATCTAGTCAAAGCTATGGTTTTTCCAGTAGTCATGTATGGATGTCAAAGTTGGACTGTAAAGAAAGCAGAGTGCTGAAGAATTGATGCTTCTCCAACTGTGGTGTTGGAGAAGACTCGAGTGTCCCTTGGACTGCAAGGAGATCCAGCCAGTCCATCCTAAAGGAAATCAGTCCTGGGTGTTCATTAGAAGTACTGATGCTGAAGCTGAAACTCCAATACTTTGGCCACCTGATGTGAAGAACTGACTCATTTGGAAAGACCCTGATCCTGGGAAAGATTGCGGGAGGGAGGAGAAGTGGACAACAGAGGATGAGATGGTTGGATGGCCTCACCGACTCAGTGGACATGCATTTGAGTAAACTCTGGGAGTGGGTGATGGACAGGGAGGCCTGGCGTACTGCAATCAAAGGGGTCACAAAGAGTTAGACACGATCGAGCAACTGAACTGGAATGAAATGAAATGAAAATGGAAATATAATTTACCAAAATCTGTGGGATGAGCCAAAAAAAGAGCTTAGAAGGAAATTTATAGCACTGAATGCATAAATTATAAAAGATAAAAAGATCTAAAATCAGTAATATAAGCCTCTACCTTAGGAAACTAGAAAAGGAACAAATTAAATCCAAAGTAGATATAAGCGAAGAAATAAGATTTAGTTAAATATCAGTGTAGTTGCAAACAGAACATGAGTAGAGAAAATCAAGAAAGCCAAAGTTCATTTTCTGAATAGCTCTAAATTGAAAAGTAGCTAGAGAAGCTGACTAATAAAACAAGAAAGAAGACAAAAATTTCAAATATCAGCAATGAAAGAGGATATATCACCACAGATTCCATGGACATTAAAAGGATAATAAAGGAATACTACAAATAGTTGTATGTGCACAAATTTGATAAATTTAATGAAATGGACCAATTCCTTGAAATATACAATTTGATAAAGCTAGCACAAAAAGAAACAGAAAAATTTGAATAGACCTGTATCAGTGAAATCAAATCAAAAATTAACAAACTTCCTAAATAGAAAATACCAGGCCCAGATGGGTTCACCAGTGAATTCTACTGTATATTTAAGGAAGAAATTATTTATATTAAATCTTGACAATCTCCTACAGAGGACAGAAGCAGAGGGAGTATTTTAATACTCATTCCATGAGGCCAGCATTACCCCAATACCAAAACCAGACAAAGACATTACAAAAAGTGAAAACAACAGATGAATATCTCTTATGAATACAGCTATAAAATCCCTTAATCAAATATTAGCAAATTACATCCAGCAATGTATACAAAGAATTGTATACCAACATGAAGTGAAATTTATTCTAGGTGTGTACAGCTGGTCCAACACTGGAAAATCAATTAATGTAACCCATCACTTCAATAAGCTAAAAAAGAAAAAGTACTTGATTATATCAACAGTTGCAGAAAAAGCATTTGAAAAAATTCAATATCCACTCAGGATAAAATATAAACTAGGAAGAGAGGGGAACTTGTTTCTTTGATAAAAACAAAAATCTACAAAAATCCTATGGTTAACATGATACTTAATGTTAGAAACAAAGTTTTCCCACTAAGATCAGGTACTCTCACCGTTACTTTTCAAGATCATACTGGCAGTTCTAGCTCATGCAATAAAACAAGAAAAGGAAATGAAATGTTTTCAGGTTAGGAAAAAAGAAATAAAACAGTCTTTGTTTGCAGATGGCATGATCATCCACAGAAATTCCAAAAGAATCAGTAAAAATACTCTTGGAACTAACAAGTAATCATAGCAAAGTTGCAGAATATAGGATAATATATAAAAGGCACTTGCTTTCCTATATGCCAGCAATGATCAAGTGGAATTTGAAATTAAAAAATACAACATCTACTTAGGAACTAACTTAACCAAATGGTTGAAAAACCTACACTATGAAAACTATAAAATATTGATGAAGAAAATTAAGATATCCTGTGTTCATGGATTGGAAGAATTAATATTGCTAAAATATCCATGCTACCCAAACAGATGTACAGACTGAATGTAATCCCTATCAAAATATGCATGACATTTTTAACAGGACTAGAACAAATAATCCTAAAAATTGTATGGAACCACAAAAGACCTTGCATACCCATAGCAATCTTGAGAAAAAAGAATAAAGCTGGAGACATTATACCCTCTGACTTGAGACTTTACTACAAATTATATTAACCTATACAACATGGCACTGGCAAAAAAATTAAAATAGACATATAGATCAATGGAAAAGAACAAAGAGCTGAAAAATAAACCCATGCACTTATGCTCAATTACTCTACAGTATGGGAGGCAAGAATATACAATAGAGAAAAGACAGTTTCTTCAATAAGTGGTACCATGAAAATCATAAAGCTATAGGTAAAAGAATTAAATTTGGACAGTTTTTCATATAATATACAAAAAAACTCAGAATGTATTAAAGACATAAATGTAAGACCTAAAAAGATAAATCTCTTGAAAGAAAGAATAGGATGAGCACTCTTTGATATAAATTGTAGCAATATTTCTTTGGATCTGTCTCCTAAAGCAAAGGAAACAAAAGCAAAAATAAAGAAATGGGACCTAATTAAACTTAAAAACTTGTATATCAAAGGAAACAATCTACAAAGTGAAAAGGCAATCTACTAAATGGGAGAAAATATTTTCAAATGATATGACTGATAATAGGTTAATATCTAAAATATATAAATATCTCATTCAACTCAATAAAAAATCAAAACCTGATTAAAACATGGGTAGAAGACCTGAATGGGCTTCCCTGGTAGCTCAGATGGTAAAGAATCTGACTGCAATGCAGAAGACCTGGGTTCGATTCCTGGGTTGGGAAGATCCTCCAGAGAAGGAAAGGGAAATCTTTCCTGCTCCAGTAGTCTTGCCTGGGAAATCCAATGGACAGAGGAATCTGGTGGTCTATAGTCCATGGGATCGCAAAAGAGTAGGATGTGACTGAACAGTTAATACTTTCACAAGCTAGAAGACCTGAATAGACGTTTTTCCTAAGAAGACATACAGATGGCCAACAAGCATGTGAAAAGATGCTAAATATCACTAATCATCAGAGAAACACAAATCAAAGCAACAATTAGATATCACCTCACACCTGTCAGACTGTTTATCATCAAAAAGGCCACAAATAATAAATGTTCACAAGCATATGGAGAAAATGGTACCTTAGGACACAGTTGATGGGAATGTAAATTGGTTCAGTCACTGTAGAGCACACTATGGAGGCTCTTCAAAAACTAAAAATAGAACTACTTCATGATCCAGAAATTCCACTCTTGGGTATATATCTGAAGAAAGCAAAACACTAACTCAAAAAGATACATACACCCCAGTGTTCATAGAAGCATTACTTACAACAGCCAAGATATGACTAGCAACCTAGGTGTCTGATAAGAGATGAATGGATAAAGATATGTTGTGTGTGTATAAATGTATGTGTGTGTGTCCACACATAGCACATATATGTGTGTATGTATACATATATATATATACATACACACATTAATTGGTGTGTTAGTCACTTAGTCATGTCTGACTCATTGCGACTCCATGGGCTGTAGCCTGTGTTCATGAAATTCTCTAGGCAAGAACACTGGAGTGGGTTGCCATTCCCTTCTCCAGGGGATCTTCCTGACCCAGGTATTGAACTCAGGTCTCCGGCATTGCCAGAAGATTCTTTACGAGCCGAGCCACCAGGGAAGCCCTGTGGTATTAGCAAAAGAATACAGTGTGACATTAACAAAAGAACAGAAAAAACAGATCAATGGGTTAGAACACAGAGAGCAGAAATATAACCATATTAATATAGTCAACCAATCTTTGACAAATGAGCAAAGGCAATTCAATGAAACAAGCATAGTCTTTTCAGTACATAGTGCTATAACGACAGATGATGCTGTGAAAGTGCTGCACTCTATATGCCAGCAAATTTGGAAAACTCAGCAGTGGCCACAGGACTGGAAAAGGCCAGTGTTCATTCCAACCCCAAAGAAAGGCAATGCCAAAGAATGCTCAGACTACCGCACAATTGCACTCATCTCACACGCTAGGAAAGTAATGTTCAAAATTCTTCAATCCAGGCTTCACCAATACGTACACTGTGAACTTTCAGATGTTCAAGCTGGTTTTAGAAAACGCAGAGGAACCAGAGACCAGATTGCCAACATCCTCTGGATCATCAAAAAAGCAAGAGAGTTTCAGAAAATCATTTTCTTCTGCTTTATTGACTATGCCAAAGCCTTTGACAGTGTGGATCACAATAAAGTGTGGAAAATTCTGAAAGAGGTGGGAATACCAGACCACCTGACCTGCCTCTTGAGAAATCTGTATGCAGGTCAGGAAGCAACAGTTAGAACTGGACATGGAACAACAGACTGGTTTCAAATAGGAAAAGGAGTACGTCAAGGCTGTATATTGTCACCCTGCTTATTTAACTTATATGCAGAGTACATCATGAGAAATGCTGGGCTGGAGGAAGCACAAGCTGGAATCAAGATTGCCGGGAGAAATATCAATAACCTCAGATATGCAGATGACACCACCCTTATGGCAGAAAGTGAAGAGGAACTCAAAAGCCTTCTGATGAAAGTAAAAGTGGAGAGTGAAAAAGTTGGCTTAAAGCTCAACATTCAAAAAACTAAGATCATGGCATCCAGGCCTATCATTTCATGGCAAATAGATAGGGAAACAGTGGAAACAGTGGCTGACTTTATTTTGGGGGGCTCCAAAATCACTGCAGATGGTGATTGCAGCCATGAAATTAAAAGACACTTATTCCTTGGAAGGAAATTTATGACCAACCTCAACAGCATATTAAAAAGCAGAGACATTACTTTGCCAACAAAGGTCCATCTAGTCAAGGCTATGGTTTTTCCAGTAGTCATGTATGAATGTGAGAATTGGACCATAAAGAAAGCAGAGCGCCAAAGAATTGATGCTTTTGAACTGTTGTGTTGGAGAAGACTCTTGAGAGTCCCTTGGACTGCAAGGAGATCCAACCAGTCCATCCTAAAGGAGATCAGTTCTGGGTGTTCATTGGAAGGACTGATGTTGAAGCTGAAACTCCAATACTTTGGGCACCTGATGCCAAGAGTGGACTCATATGAAAAGACCCTGATGCTGGGAAAGATTGAGGGCAGGAGGAGAAGGGGGTGACAGAGGGTGAGATGATTGGATAGCATCACTGACTCAATGGACATGAGTTTGTGTACACTCTGGGAGTTGGTGATGTGTGGGAGGCCAGGCGTACTGAGGATCATGGGGCGGCAAAGAGTTGGACACAACTGAGTGACTGAACTGAACTATAACGACTGGACACCCACATGTGTAAAAATGGATCATACTATAGACCTTACAGCCTTCACAGAAATTAACTCAAAATGGATACAGACCTAAATATAAAACTAAACTACGGAACTTCTAAAATATAAAACAGGAGAAGACCTAGAAAAAAACTATCAACAAGAAAATATAACATATCCTTAAAATATGAAGAGAAAATAAAGACATTCTTAAATGAAGGAATAATAAGAATGTGTTGCTATCATTTCTACCCTTAAAGAAGGATAAAGGAACCTCACCAAACAGAAGGATAATGATAATAAATTAAGACTTGATCCTTCACTAATGACAGAACAGTGGACTAAGTAAAAAGAGAAATGATAGACTATGAATTTCTTTAGCAATATTTTATGATTAAGGGAAACACAGTAACATCATCTTATGTGGTACTCAATGCATAAGGAAAAATTCTTAAGATATTTATATTTTAGAAGTGCAGAAGTTATAGGAACCTAATTGGAAGGTAAAGATTCTATATTTCATTAAAGAGTTAGGATACTGAATCCAATAATTCCAAATTATAATTTCACACACATAATGGCTAGAATAAAACTGAATTTCTATATTTTTGCCTTACTATCTCTTATTTCACCCCTTCTCAGAATCAGTCCCAGTGCATTAATTTTGAGACTTTGATCCAAAGATCTATAGGCACCTAGCGTATAAAGAATTAATATTACTGTTTTTAAATATCTATACTTAAAATGAGAATCTCTAATTACAGAATGATATGATTAAAAGTGTTTGACTAAGCAAGTCATCAGGAAAAATGTACTCATTATAAATTATTAAGACACAATGATGAAAAAAATCAGAAAAGTAACTAGAATAATTTTGATGCAATGTTGGTTGTTATTGCTGTATTTTGTGCATACACCAACCTTGATCTTGCTAATTCCATTTCTAAATTGAAATCCAAAAACAATGTTAAATGGCTTATATTTATCATTATTTTTCTCAAATCAAACTCTCTAGAAGAAAATCAACTAGGGGCAGTCATTTGTGCCTAAAAATATACACATAATTCTGTGGGGATACAATAAAGAAAGTGCAATATTCTTCCACGTAGATTCTTTTATATTAGATAAAACATGTGTTTCTTCTGAGCAACTACTACTGAGATACCTATTACATTGAAAATTATTTTTTTCAATTAGCTTATTTTTTTCTGTGCATGGAAATCTGCCTGGTCTGCCATTTTATCCAGGAAGTATCTGGAATGCATTTGACTAAACTCCTAAATCATTTACAGTATAGAATTTCTGACCCATTGAAATTAAAAATTTACTTGTCTTCCAAGGTCAAGTCAATTATTGATCTTTAGATTTATGGACAGACATCCCCCTAGTGGTTCCAGTAGGGGATTAAAACAACTGGACAGTCATGGCTACTGTCACTTTTGCTGGTTAATTACTCACTTTGCAAAGACTGATTTAATCTTACAGATACATGCATTACTTATCAAAGCTGTAGGTGTAGTAGATCCTAACTCATGAGCATGTGAAACCTAATACTCCAACTCAATCTTTGTGTCTCTATGTCTTTATTCAAATACTTGTTTATTGAAATATGTGTGTGTATATGTGCCTTTGTGTAAAATAGAAATGTCTTTCCAAATCAAAGAGGGTGTTGCTGTTCATGAAAATGACATTAGCAAAAAAATGTTGCAAAAATATTTGTGTTTCCCAAAGACCTAATCTTGTTTTACTTAAGGCTACTGAACAATGCTCAGTAGATTGAAGAAATTAAAAGAATTGAAACCAAGCTAAAACAAAACATGCTCTCTTGCACTAAATGTGTTTTAAAAAACTAAAGTTAAATAAACACTGTAGAGAACATTTAAATGATATTTATTGCATGGTTCAGGAAGTTAGTCTGGGTTTCATCTAAGTTTAGATATTGGTGTGTCTTGCTTAAGTTTTAATACTGAAAGGGAGAATAATAGTACAATATGTTTATTCAGTAAGTAGTACATATAAGTCTTATACTACAATTTTGTAAAATTAAAACACCTTTCTATAATGTGCACAATTAACTCCTAATATTTTATAAGCCCCCATTTTTTTTGTATTGTCTCTTCTTAAAAGTGGATCTTGAATATATAGTGGAATTTAGTAGTTAAAACCTTTTGCTGGGCATGTGGTAGAAACAGTCAGCTTGTATTGAGGTTTCTGATCTTTCTGAAAATCATAGAATGTGATAATTTTCTTGACATATTCAGGAAATTCGGTTTTTAGAGTAGATTTCACTACAAATATGTTTTATAACAATTAGCATTTCATACCAAGATGAATAATTGTGCTAAATTTGAAAGATAAAATTAAATATTAGCACAGTTCAATGTTTGATAAAACTTGTTGAATGAATGATAGAGAACACAATTGATTAAATCCATAAAACTGCCTTCTTAATTGATCTCAGGAACAAATTAATTCCTTTAATAAAGAGGTTATCTTTTGAAAAGAAAACACAATATTTCTTTATTAGACAAATATCCCCAAAGGGAATACGATTACACACTCTAAAGCTCTCCTCTTACTCATTTTCCAGGTACATTTTATTCTCCAAGTATCTTCCTTTTCCTTGTTTAGACTCATTAATAAAATTACTTTGTCCTCATTGCATATAATGCCTTACAGTAGTAGGAATTAAGTATATGTTGATTGTTTGATCAAAGTGCCTCTCACGAAACTAAATTACTCAAGTAAAGAAACATGAGGAGGAGGGCGAAGTCAAGAAATTAAACATTTGCCAAATCTAAATAAGCTCAAAGTGGAATATTTTAGGGGTCTCATTTTAAATAAACCTACTGATGAATAACATTTATAGTTGAACCCACCATTGATGGGATTAAGAATTGATAAAATCATTTGATCTTGTGTATTCAAGATCATATTTTATACTAGTTTTCCCTTTTTACAGGTTACTGATATGTAAAATATATTTAATTAGTTTGCCTTTGAGGTTTGTTGGTTTAAAATAACTATCTTTAAGTATGTTGCTCAAATTGTGATCAATACAGTCTAAAGGAATTTAGTTGTGGTGGTTTGGAGCACAATAGTAAAGTACATCACCGTTAGACCTTGATGCAGCTGAAACAAACAAAGCAAAAACAAAATTATACTCCAATATCCTTGAAATCTTTGTTGTTTTGTAGTAAATGTGGATTGTTTCTTTAGCTTTGTTTTCTGAACAGATGTATATTTGCATAATATGAAGATTTAGTTAGACTTCTGAAAGGAAAATCACATCTCTGTTTTACAATGGGACTAATATAGGTATAAAGGATTAGATAAAGCAATCCAAAAACAAGCATATGATTTACACTTTAGTTCTAACCCATTCTTTGTACTTGAGGAGTTACAAGACATATTATGAATGTATAACACTATGCCTAATTTTCAATAGAGTACATAAAGGTATGCTTCATCTGTAGAAAATTCTTCTCTTTGCATCCTTGGGAAATCAACTTGTACTATTGGAGTTTTTTATTTTTTTCGATGTGTATGCTTGGGTGCTTCCTTATGAATGCTAACTCTGAATCTTAGATAATATCCAAACCAATAGCAGATACTAAAAAATTTAATATAGTATATTATGACATTTCAAACAGTTGGGCTATTATTGTGTCCTGAATTATAATATCTCATTACATTGAGTCATTTAGTGCCACAAAGACTTCTATGCACCAATTTATCATCTTTCCTACCTTTTTCCCCTAGAATGGAAGGGTTGATTGTGTACACAGCATGCTCATATTAGATACTTTTTATCATGAGCACGAAAGGCAGGTTGCCTTGTATTAGTACTATATTCTTATAACAGGTAGTGTTTATTGGTTACAGTGGTAAAGAGAAATAGAAGCTTACTAACCTATTAACAGGAGGTAGGCTGATATGAGACACATATTAAAAACTATTACAAATCATGTCCAGCACAATTTATGTTAATCTAGAGCAGAACAAAATATATTGCTTTGATTTTATATTCAACACATTTGAATTGAGCATAAAAATGAGGATCTAAGTTGAGGTCACAAATGTCTGAATTAAATTGGATATTTTCTCCTTTCCCTGTTTAGTTAAATAAAGACTCTTAGTGCTTAGTAGTGTCTGACCCTCAGTACTAAAAATCCTGAATCCTCTCAACTGATATGATGTGATAGAAGCAAAGAGCTTAAAGAAAAAACATTCAACCATATCACAACTGTAAATAAAAATAAACACATTCAACTACCTTACATTTTTGACCTGAACTAAATTCATCATTGTAACAAATTTCTTATATTTACAGTTTCAGGAGTCCAAAGGTCAAAAGCACTGACTTCGTAACTTGAGGTTATCCTTTTTTTTTTTTTTTTTTTTTAGTTTTCTGTTTTTTTTTTTTTTAATTTTATTTTATTTTTAAACTTTACAATATTGTATTAGTTTTGCCAAATATTGAAATGAATCCACCACAGGTATACATTTGTTCCCCATCCTGAACCCTCCTCCCTCCTCCCTCCCCATACCCTCCCTCTGGGTCGTCCCAGTGCACCAGCCCCAAGTATACAGTGTCGTGCATCGAACCTGGACTGGCAACTCGTTTCATACATGATGTTATACATGTTTCAATGCCATTCTCCCAAATCTTCCCACTCTCTCGCTCTCCAACAGAGTCCATAAGACTGTTCTATACATCAGTGTCTCTTTTGCTGTCTCATACACAGGGTTATTGTTATCATCTTTCTAAATTTCATATATATGCATTAGTATACTGTATTGGTGTTTTTCTTTCTGGCTTACTTCACTCTGTATAATAGGCTCCAGTTTCATCCACCTCATTAGAACTGATTTAAATGTATTCTCTTTAATGGCTGAGTAATACTCCATTGTGTATATGTACCACAGCTTTCTTATCCATTCATCTGCTGATGGACATCTAGGTTGCTTCCATGTCCTGGCCTCGAGAGGCTTTGTGGAAGACTTGGGGAAAGATTTTGCAAAAAAGGAAATAAGGTCACAAAGAAAAAAGTCAGATAGCTTCAAACTTTTAAATAATATATAGAAATTGAAATTCTCCCAAAGAAGGATTCTTTTCATTCCTTTTACTTTACAATGCTATACTATTAAACCAACTTCATGTGGTGTTCCTATTTTTAAAAATTACAAATAAGAGTACAAGAAAGCCAATTAATATTAATAAAAGTATTATCTTGATTTAATTCAAACCCTTACATAATAAAAGTTTGCAAAATAACTTGAAGATCAAATCATTCCTCTGATATTATCGATTCAAGAATCTACTGCAATCAGATCCATAAAATAGTATTCTATGATATCTAGAAAAATATAAAAGTAACATTAACATAAGAAATTTCATCCAAATCTTTAACTTTGACTCAAATGAGTTCATTGAATTTTGTGTCTAGCTACGAAAGCCTTAACAATATCTGGTTTATTTTTCTTGCAATATGGGAGAAATAAAATTCCTTATACCAGTTGGTAAAGAAGTAGAAGTTTTGAGGAAATAAATCATGACATGCATGAAAGGCATCTTGTTTTTAGATTTTATTTATATTATAGATTTATTATTCAGTTCATAAATTTTACCTACCGAGCATCATATTTTTAGATTTTATATTTCTTATTAAAACAATCAATATTCATATAGCACAATCTCATAAGCAGTGCTTCAATTTTCTAAGATACATATGGAACATTCAAAATAATTAATGAATATTAGAAACTATTGATATGCATGTTCTTTTTTATATTTCATTTTTTATAAACATTTCCCTTCTGAATAACTCCCATGAGCACAAAAATCTCAATGGAAACTACATTTTTTCTTAAATCCCTTCTTTTTTGTAGGAAAAACTTTAATGATATATTTCCAAACTGATGACAGCATTCTTAAATTATATTTCATAGTAAATTCTAAAATTTATGTTGCATTTTCTTATGTCCAGAGCCACATACTTTCAAAAAGCAAATAATAACTGTACTATGCATACTCAAGAGCATATTTAGGCTATCGTATCTCTGACAGAGATACAAGCTGAATAGC
Organism: Bos indicus; assembly: GCF_029378745.1. NCBI lineage: Eukaryota > Metazoa > Chordata > Mammalia > Artiodactyla > Bovidae > Bos > Bos indicus. The sequence goes on along the minus strand of NC_091789.1, from coordinate 10,193,759 downwards.
CTTACTTGTCTGGCTTCTTGCAACTGCATTTCATTGTCTCCTTTTCACATTTTGTCTTTTCCATGATAAAAAGGCACGAGGAATGATCTTGCTTGAGACTCATTTTTTGTTTATAGTCCACTGTGTCTTTCAGTGACTGTTCTTCATTTATTCTGGGTTTTTTATGGTTTTTAGTTTTTGATTATTTCTTTTTGGTTTACGCACAAGTGTACGTTTTGAAATTATATTATTTCAGCACTGTAGCACTTTGCTAGGCCATTTCATTTCTTTGTAATTCAGGTGGCTTTGGGATGGTAGAACTTTTGCAGAGTGATATAAAACTAATCCATGAACTAACTTTTATTTGAAATCTCTGTAAATGCTATAATGCTCATCAAGATAATATACATCAAAAGCAAAAATAGTTTATTGGACTTAAAAAAGAAAAATCATTTCCTTTGTTTCATTCTATGTGATGCAAGTAATAAGGATTGTAAGCCACAATGCCAATATAGCATCAACAATGATAGCTAATTTTCATTGAGCACTTCCTTTGTATTAGGTGAAAGTCAAGCTTTTCATATGAATATTTCATTAATCTTCAAGCAATTTTATGAAGTCAGTGCTATTATTATGTTTATTTTGAAGATAAAGAAACTGGTATAGTGATAAGCAAGAGCTCTGGATCATATTGCCTAGAGTTGAACATCTATCACCTTTGCAACCTGGGGATAAGTAATCTAATCTCTCTAAACCTCACTTTCTTCATTTATTTGGAAATGGCAGATAGTATAGAGTGGCTTCATCAACAGGGTTTTGTATTAGAAGATTGCTGGACTTAAGGTTGGAACAGTGACTTGGGAGTGAATTTTGGAGAGCTTCTGATATTCAGCTAAAGATTTTGAATTTTTTAACACGCAGTGGTAAATGACATATTTAAAAATATTTTTTCACCAATAACTATACATAAATTGAACTATACTTCAGTTCAATTTATGACTCAGTAGTCTTAGATATGTAATTGAAATGTTCATGTTTCTACTATTTTTAAGTATATGATGTCTTAGTTATTTTTTATATTCTAGGCCTGTGCTGTCCAATAAATAACAATTAGCCAAGTGGGCTACTTAAATTTTGGGATTTTTTAAAAATTTTATTTAATTTTTTAAGTTTACAATATTGCATTGGTTCTGCCATACATCAACATGAATCTGCCACAGGTATACACGTGTTCCCCTCCCTGAACCTTCCTCCCCCTTCCCTTCCTGTACCATCCCTCAGGGTCGTCCCAGTGCACCAGCCCCAAGCATCCAGTATCGTGCAATGAACCTGGACTGGCGACTCATTTCATATATGATATTATACATGTTTCAATCCCATTCTCCCAAATCATCCCACCCTCTACCTCTCCCACAGAGTCCATAAGACTGTTCTATACATCAGTGTCTCTTTTGCTGTCTCATACACAGGGTTATTGTTACCATCTTTCTAAATTACATATATATGTGTTAGTATACTGTATTGGTGTTTTTCTTTCTGGCTTACTTCACTCTCTATAATAGGCTCCAGTTTCATCCACCTCATTAGAACTGATTCAAATGTATTCTTTTTAATGGCCGAGTAATATTCCATAGTGTATATGCACCACAGCTTTCTTATCCATTCATCTGCTGATGGACATCTAGGTTGCTTCCATGTCCTGGCTATTATAAACAGTGCTGTGATGAATATTGGGGTACACGTGTCTCTTTCAATTCTTAAAATTAAGTCAAATTTTGAAATTGTTTTTTTTTTCCTCAATCACACCAGACATATTTCAAGTGTTCAATAGCCACCAGTGTCTAGTGTTTACCAGATTGTATTGGACAGTATCAGATCAGATCAGATCAGTCACTCAGTCGTGTCTGACTCTTTGCGACCCCATGAATCGCAGCATGCCAGGCCTCCCTGTCCATCACCAACTCCCGGAGTTCACTCAGACTCACGTCCATCGAGTCAGTGATGCCATCCAGCCATCTCATCCTCTGTCGTCCCCTTCTCCTCCTGCCCCCAATCCCTCCCAGCATCAGAGTCTTTTCCAATGAGTCAACTCTTCGCATGAAGTGGCCAAAGTACTGGAGTTTCAGCTTTAGCATCATTCCTTCCAAAGAAATCCCAGGGCTGATCTCCTTCAGAATGGACTGGTTGGATCTCCTTGCAGTCCAAGGGACTCTCAAGAGTCTTCTCCAACACCACAGTTCAAAAGCATCAATTCTTCTGTGCTCAGCCTTCTTCACAGTCCAACTCTCACATCCATACATGACCACTGGAAAAACCATAGCCTTGACTAGACAGACCTTTGTTGGCAAAGTAATGTCTCTGCTTTTGAATATGCTATCTAGGTTGGTCATAACTTTCCTTCCAAGGAGTAAGCATCTTTTAATTTCATGGCTGGACAGTATAGATATAGTCTTTTCCATTATTTTTATCCATTCTACTATTCCAAATATAATCTCAGAAATATCAATAACCTCAGATATGCAGATGACATCACCCTTATGGCAGAAAGCAAAGAAGAACTAAAGAGCCTCTTGATGAAAGTGAAAAAGGAGAGTGAAAAAGTTGGTTTAAAGCTCAACGTTCAGAAAACTAAGATCATGGCACCTGGTCCCATCACTTCATGGCAAATAGATGTGGAAATAGTGGAAACAGTGAGAAACTTTATTTTTGGGGGCTCCAAAATCACTGCAGATGGTGACTGCAGCCATGAAATTAACATATGTTTACTCCTTGGAAGGAAAGTTATGGCCAACCTAGACAGCATATTAAAAAGCAGAGACATTACTTTGTCAACAAAGTTCCATCTAGTTAAAGCTATGGTTTTTCCAGTACATGTGTAGATGTGAGAGTTGGACTATAAAGAAAGCTGAGTGCTGATGCTTTGGAACTGTGGTGTTGGAGAAGACTCTTGAGAGTCCCTTGGATTGCAAGGAGATCCAACCTATCCATCCTAAAGGAGATCAGTCTTGGGTGTTCATTGGAAGGACTGATGCTGAGGCTGAAACTCCAATACTTTGGCCACCTGATATGAAGAGCAGACTCATTTGAAAAGACCCTGATGCTGGGAATGATTGAAGGTGGGAGGAGAAGGGGACGACAGAGTATGAGATGGTTGGATGGCATCACCAACTCAATGGACATGCATTTGAGTAAACTCCGGGAGTTGGTGATGGACAGAGAAGCCTGGTGTGCTGCAGTCCATGGGGTCACAAAGAGTTGGACACAACTGAGCGACTGAACTGAACTGAGCTGTTCCATTATTACCAAAAATCTCTTTTGAACAGCATATCTCTAAACTCTACCAGTGAACTCCTCGAGACTCATCCAAATCTCTTCACCTCCAGGATTTTACTCAGTTATTCATACATGTACTCAGAGGGGTGCTTTGTGTTACAGTCTACCTATTAGGAGGGTCTGCAATATATTTCCTCTCCAGTTCTAATTCCCCTCAGCCAATTTCTTCCTAACTTAAAGCCTCCTGCAAGGAGTCCCCATTGCAACTGCAGTGTCCATGTCACAGTGCTATTTCCCAGTACTCCCAAAGCACCATTATTTTCATAAATATAATCTGTTAAAACACTTTGCCATTTGTCTGCACCCAGGACATTATTTTCCCCACTTCCATCTCCCTTTCAAAAAGAAAGCTACATAATTCTGTGTAATCTCAGGCATGCACAACAATCTACATGACCAAAATGGAATACTTGGGATTATATTCAGGTTACCAGGACTTTACAATCTCTCTAAAGGCATTTGTAAGTGCACCTACTTTATATACTTAAAAGACTCAGAAACTATCTTCTCTGAAGATTATTTAAGTTGCTGCCACTACTAGGTGAAACAGACAGACAGTAACGTTGAAAATGCCTCCTCCTTTTTGCTCATTCATATTTCAAAACCTTATGATGAATTTATAGACAGAGTGTACCAAAACCAACAAAATGCTAATGAATAGAATCTTATATTGATTTATAATCTGAGGTGATACTAATCTCAGTAGTTCTCAAGTACTCCAGATAAATAGATGGTAGGGAGAGAGCCATAGACAGGGGCTTCTTTGGTAGCTCAGCTGGTAAAGAATCCATCTGCAGTGCAGGAGAACCTGGTTTGATTCCTGGGTCAGGAAGATCCCCTGGAGAAGGGAGAGGCTACCGACTCCAGTATTCTTTCTTGGAGAATCCCCATGCAAGAGGAGCCTGGTGGGCTACAGTCCATGGAGTTCCAAAGGGTCGAACGTGACTAAGCACAGCACAGCGCAGCACAGCCATAGATAGAACACACTTGCATCAGCTATTCCTTTATAACACACTGAATTAAACAGAAATTTAAGTACTATAGTTGAATTTACTATACTTGGGTAATCTGCATCATAAAACCCCTACTCTCTCCTCTTTCAACAAACTAGAGGTAACACAAGCTAGGCAAAGATAATTATTTTCAAGAAATGTGATGTGATATAGCTATTTGCTTAAAATATTAGACAACTGGGTGCTGGGAATGAAATGAATTAGAGAAAGGAATGAAAATAAGAGGATAGAAGCAAAACTTAGTTTAAAATGAGATTATTGATGATAATTCCCAATCTGTGAAAATGAACTTTAAAATTTCATGAAAATGTGAAGTGTTAATAGAGGTGCTGAAAACTTTATTTAGGAACTATCAACTTCCCTCTAGAAGTCAGAAAATGTTGGAATTTGTGATGTTCTTTTCCTTCACATACAATTGCATATCTATGGCTATAAACATGCCCATTTAACATTTCATTGCCTGCCTATCCAGAAGTGATTCAGAACACTTTGTAAACAGAGGTCAACATTTATTTCCAGTTTCCAGGATACTCATGCCATAATGTTTGCTTTAATGAATATGGGGGGTGGAGGGAGAGAGTTGCCATTAAAAAGAAGTATTGTGAGCATTATAGAGTAGCAAGGAAAAAACAACCACTATGATGGTAATTGGAGAAGGCAATGGCACCCCACTCCAGTACTCTTGCCTGGAAAATCCCATGGATGGAGGAGCCTGCTGGGCTGCGGTCCATGGGGTCGCTGAGGGTCGGACACGACTGAGCGACTTCACTTTCACTTTTCACTTTCATGCTTTGGAGAAGGAAATGGCAACCCACTCCAGTGTTTTTGCCTGGAGAATCCCAGGGACGGGGGAGCCTGGTGGGCTGCCATCTATGGGGTTGCACAGAGTCAGACACGACTGAAGCGACTTAGCATTAGCATGATGGTAATAATAAAAAACAGCAGATAAAAAGTGTTGTTGAGTATGTGGAGAAATCAGAACCCTCATATACTGCTGGTGATAATGTAAAATGGTGCAGCCACTTTGAAAAACAGCCCGGCAGCTCTTCAAAAAGTTAAACATATGACATAGCAATTTTACTCCCAAGAGAACTGAAAACAAACATGCACAAAAAATTTGTCAATGAATGCTCACTGTAGCATTATTCATAATAGCCATAAAGTAAAACAATCCAAATGCCTATCAACTGATAAATGGATAAATAATAGGTGGTACAGCCATATAATACATTATCATTCAGCCACAAAAAGGAATGAAGTGCTTATGCATGCTACAATAGAGATGACTGGTGTCCTTATAAAAGGAAATTTAAATATACGTACATAAAGAGGAGGATGATGTAAAGACAGTGGGAGAAGACAGCAATTTAAAGCCAAGAAGTGTCTCAGAAGAGTTTAATTCTGCCACGACACAGATCTCAGACCTTTAGCTTCGAAAGTTGTGATAAAATAAATCTCTGTTGTTCAAGCAACCCAATTTGTGACATTTCGTCATGGAATCCCTATCAAACTAAGACAAATTTTAATTGTGGATTCTCATCAGAAATCGTGCAAGTCAAAGGAAAGTGGTATAAAATTATCAATGTGCTGAAAGCCATCCTAGTTTCACAGAATACTGTGAGGTTGGCTGAGGCTTCTGTTCTAAGGGCAACTTTTGCAGCTCAACTGCTCCTTTTTTTAAAAAAATTGAGGTATAATTGACATGTATAAAAGCAATGCCAAAGAATGCTCAAACTACCACACAACTGCACTCATCTCACATGCTAGTAAAGTAATGCTCAAAATTCTCCAAGCCAGGCTTCAGCAATACATGAACTGTGAACTTCCAGATGTTCAAGCTGGTTTTAGAAAAGGCAGAGGAACCAGAGATCAAATTGCCAACATCTGCTGGATCATCAAAAAAGCAAGAGAGTTCCAGAAAATATCTATTTTTGCTTTATTGACTATGCCAAAGCCTTTAACAGTGTGGATCACAATAAATTGTGGAAAGTTCTGAAAGAGATGGGAATACCAGACCACCTGATATGCCTCTTGAGAAATCTGCATGCAGGTCAGGAAGCAACAGTTAGAACTGGACATGGAACAACAGACTGGTTCCAAATAGGAAAAGGAGTACATCAAGGCTGTATATTTTCACCCTGCTTATGTAACTTATATGCAGAATACATCATTAGAAATGCTGGGCTGGATGAAGCACAAGCTGGAATCAAGATTGCCGGGAGAAATATCGATAACCTCAGATACGCAGATGACACCACCCTTATGGCAGAAAGTGAAAAAGAACTAAAGAGCCTCTTGACGAAAGTGAAAGAGGAGAGTGAAAAAGTTGGCTTAAAGCTCAACATTCAAAAAACTAAGATCATGGCATCCAGTCCCATTACTTCATGGCAAATAGATGGGGAAACAGTGGAAACAGTGGCAGACTTTATTTTTAGGGGCTCCATAATCACTACAGATGGTAACTGCAGCCATGAAATTAAAAGACACTTTCTCCTTGGAAGGAAAGTTCTGACCAACCTAGACAGCATATTAAAAAACAGAGACATTACCAACAAAGTTCCATCTCGTCAAGGCTATGGTTTTTCCAGTAGTCATGTATGGATGTGTGAGTTGGACTATAAAGAAAGCTGAGTGCTGAAGAATTGATGCTTTTGAACTATGATGCTGGAGAAGACTCTTGAGAGTCCCTTGGACTGCAAGAAGATCCAACCAGTCTATCCTAAAGGAGATCAGTCCTGGGTATTCATTGGAAGGACTGATGTTGAAGCTGAAACTCCAATAATTTGGGCACTTGATGCTAAGAGTGGACTCATTTGAACAGACCCTGATGCTGGAAAAGATTGAGGGCAGGAGGAGAAGGGGACGACAGAGGATGAGATGGTTGGATGGCATCACCGACTTAAGGGAGATACATTTGAGTAGACTCCAGGAGTTGGTGATGGACAGGGGAGCCTGGCATGCTGTGGTCCATGGGGTCGGCAAGAGTCAGACATGACTGAGCAACTGAACTGAACTGACATGTAGCTTTACATTAGTTTCGTGTGTACAATATTAATGATTTGATATTTCTATATGTTACAAAATGATCAACACAATAAGTCTAGTTAATATCTCTGACTAATCTCGTTTTCTCACTTTTACCCAAAAGGTGTTAATTCTGAAAGAACTCCCTAATATAATCCCAGCATGCTTATCTTTGCCTCAGAGACTGTTTCCCAAGGAGACCAGCCTTCAACAAAGTGGAAGTAATATTTTCCTTCTCTGGGGATTTTATTCTTACCTCTGTCTTGGTGGTGCTTGCATTCCATAGTATAATACACTTATGGCAATTTTTATGCAGCTTTTTCTTTCCCACTAATTTGCAACTACTTGAAATCGAGGGAAATGCATTGTTAAATTTTTTTTTTTTTGTAGTAGCCAACCTTGACTCATTCATTTCAGTTCAGTCATTCAGTCGTGTACAACTCTTTTACATTCCATGGACTAGAGCACGACAGGTTTCCCTGTCCATCACCAACCCCCAGAGCCTGCTCAAACTCATATTCATCAAGTCAGTGATGCCATCCAAGCATCTCATCCTCTGTCATCCCCTCCTCTTCCTACCCTTAATTTTCCCCAGCATCAGGGTCTTTTCAAATGAGTCAGCCCTTCACAACAGATGGCCAAAGTATTGGAGCTTCAGCTTCAGCATCAGTCCTTCCAATGAATATCCAAGACTTCATTTTTTTTTTTGAGAGACCTGTGATATTTTATTTGTTAAAAATGAACAGCTTTGGATCTAAAGGTAACTTTTCCAAAAAACACCAAAAAGTACAGTGTAAAGCATCTCCTCATTAAATACAAATGTTCATTTTGTGATGCATTGCATCAATGTTTTTTACACACCTTGATGCAAAGGTAAATTTAAGTTGCATCTTGTTTAAAAAAAAAAAAACTTTTAATAACTGAAAAAGGAGGACTACAACCACATTCTAAGAAAGGAAAAATTTCCTCCAAAAGAGCATATTCCTTTGTTTTTATACAACATGTTAGCACCCAAGACTTCATTTTGGATTGACTGGTTTGATCATGCAGTCTAAGGGACTCTTAAAAGTCTTCTCCAACACCACTATTCAAAAGAATTGATTCTTCTGTGCTCAGCTTTCTTTATGATTCAACTCTCAAATCAATACACGACTACTGGAAAAACCATAGCTTTGACTATACAGAACTTTGTTGGCAAGGTAATGTCTCTGCTTTTTAATATGCTGTCTATGTTGGTCATAGCTTTTTTTCGAGGAGCAAGTGTCTTAATTTCATGGCTGCAGTCACCATCTGCAATGATTATGGAGCCCAAGAAAATAAAGTCTGTCACTGTTTCCATTGTTTCCCCATCTACTTGCCATGAAGGGATGGGACTGGATGCCATGGTCATTGTTTTTGAATATTGAGTTTTAAGCCAGCTTTTTCACTCTCCTCTTTCACCTTCATCAAGAGGCTCTTTAATTTCTCTTCACTTTCTGCCATAAGGGTAGTGGCATCTGCATATCTGAGGTTATTGATATTTCTCCAGACAATCTTGATTCCAGCTTGTTCTAAACCCAGGTCGGCATTTCTCAGGATGTACTTTGCATAGAAGGTAAATAAGCAGGGTGACAATATACAGCCTTGATGTACCCCTTTCCAAATTTGAAATCAGTCTGTTGCTGCTCCACGTCTGGCTCTAACTGTTTCTTCTTGACCTGCACACAGATTTCTCAGGAGGCATGTCAGGTGGTCTGGTATTCCCATCTCTTGAAGAATTTTCCACAGTTTGTTGTGATCCACACTGTCAAAAGCTATGGAGTAGTCAATAAAGCAGAAGTAGATGTTTTTCTTGAACTCTCTTGCTTTTTTGATGATCCAACAGATGTTGACAACTTGATCTCTGGTTCCTCTGCCTTTTCTAAAACCAGCTTGAACATCTGGAGGTTTTCAGTTCGTGTACTGCTGAAGCCTACCTTGGAGAATTTTGAGCATTACTTTGCTAGCGTTTGAGATGAGTGCAATTGTGCAGCAGTTTGAGTATTCTTTGGCATTGCCTTTCTTTGGGATTGGAATGAAAACTGACCTTTCTAGTCCTGTGGCCACTCCTGATTTTTCCAAATTTGATGGCATATTGAGTGCAGCACTTTCACAGCATCATCTTTTAAGATTTAAATAGCTTATCTGGAATTCCATCACCTCCACTAGCTTTGTTCATAGTAGTGCTTCCTAAGGTCTACTTGACTTCACATTCCAGGATGTACAGCTCTAGGTGGGTGATCACACCATCATGATTATCTGAGTCATGAATATCATTTTTGCATAGTTCTTCTGTGTATTCTTGCCACCTCTTCTTAACATCCTCTGCTTCTGTTAGGTCCATACCATTTCTATCCTTTATTGAGCCCATCTTTGCATGAAATATTCCATTGGTATCTCTAATTTTCTTGAAGAGATCTCTAGTCTTTCCCATTCTATTGTTTTCCTTTATTACTTTGCATTGTTTACTGAGGTAGGCTTTCTTATCTCTCCTCGCTATTCTTTGAAACTCTGCATTTAGCTGGATATATCTTTCTTTTCCTCCTTTGCCTTTTGTTTCCCTTCTTTGCTCAGCTATTTGTAATTCTTCCTCAGGTAACCATTTTGCCTTTTTGCATTTCTTTTACTTGGGGATGATTTCTTGATTTATTACTTGGTTGGTTAAGTAAACGTATAAATTAAATGATATTGAAATAATGAAAAAATTTCCTATTTGATCTCTTTAGAAATGTCAAAATTTAGTTTTGATAATTTTTTCTATGTGTAATAGAGGTTTTCTTTTTCCTATTCCTATGAACTTTGAGTTGTACTCATAACATTTGTATGCTTCTTTTAGTTCTGTGGCATCTTTACAATCATGTGATACTTAGGTTTTATTGCTTACTATGGATGTATTAAATACTTGATCCCATGATGGGTTTTCTAATTGATTTGTCAATATTAAATTAGAGAATTTGAACTCTGTTAGAATAAATGAAGAAAAAAGTATGATATATCAAAGCGTTAAAGACAAATTTCTTTGCTTTGGGTTATATATGTAAGGCCAGTTGGTGATTTTTATTATTTTTTTAGTATTGAGGTTTCATTTTTAATCATTCATGGTTGGAATAGAAGTTCATTCAAATGTTACACAGTGATATTACTATTCTTAAAAGTGAAATCCACAGGTATAATCAGTTGCTATTCATTTGGAAGCCACAGATAAGAATACCATATCATTTGTAATCATGCATTCAATTTTATTCTTTGTCCCAGCTTTCATTTCTAAAGAGTGTTCCATTTAGTGGGAGTTTTTAGAATAATGTAAGAGACTGACCATGTACTATACAGCATTCACGTTGTATTAGCCCTTTTCCAAAGCTTTTCCTTCTGTTTTCCAAATTATATTCCTGTAATTCATGAACTTACAAGCTCTCTGCAATTTGAATTTCATGTTCAATCTCAGATGCTCTTTCAGTAAATCATGCCATTATTCAGTATTACCCTCTTTCAAAAAAAAGGTAAAGCCTCCACATTGATGATCCATTCATACCATTCCATTTTTATATCATTGAAACTCTTCACACTCTTCAAATAATTATCTTCGGGATTTTAGTTTCAGGTAATAAACAGCGACTTCTATCTGGCAGACAGTTATTTGAGAAAACAGCATAGAATATGAGTATTTCTACATTGCCACACCAAAATTGCCAGTGACAGGCCAAAAATCACCTTAAGCATCTGTTGCTATTAGATGCATTTCTCAACACTGGTAGCAAACTCAGCAACTACTTTGTCAATGTCAAAACTACCACTCCTCCCCCCCCAAATAATCCCATGAAGACACTTCTAAGGGAACATAATATTAAAAAGGCACAGTATGTTCATTCTTTGGATTTAGCTATATCTGTAAGAATTTACCCAAAGTGATATCCTGGACGTCTTGAGTAAAAAAAAAAATTCATAAAAAATATTAATGTTCTGATTGTATTACAAATACATAGAAAATGTATGGATATAGATATGAAATTACAGAATTGTCTTCCCTTGTGGCTCAGAGGTGGTTCAGATGGTAAGAATCTGCCTGCAATGCAGGAGACCAGGGTTCCATCCCTGGGTTGGGAAGATTCCAGTGGAAAAGGGAATGGCTACCCACTCCAGTATTCTTGCCTGGAGAATTCCATGGACAGAGGAGCCTGGCAGGCTACAGTCCATGGGATCACAGAGTCAGACAGGAATGAGTGACTAACACTTTCACTTTCATAGATAAGCAATTATAAGACAGGTTATATTCAATACAATACCCATAACTTATACAGGTTATATTAAAAAATATTATCACTGGTTCCCTTGGAGGGAATAGTTGGAGTAACAGGAAATCATTAAGATTTTCTATATATATATGGTATGTGGTTTTTTATTTATTTAATTGGAGGCTAATTACTTTACAATATTATAGTGGTTTTTGCCATGCATTGACATGAATCAGCCATGAGTGTATGTGTGTTCCCCATCCTGAACCCCCCTTCCACCTCCCTCCCCATCCCATCCCTCAGGGTCATCCCAGTGCACCAGCCCTGAGCACCCTGGCTATACGGTTTTAATCACTAAATGGAATATGAATGGCTTATGTAGTTAAAATGAAAGAAAGTATTTAAAGGGTAAGTAGCAAATGTTACCCTGTTTTAGCATCCATATGCTTTTCCAGTTCCAGTTCAGTCGCTCAGTCATGTCTGACTCTTTGCAACCCCATGAATTGCAGCACGGCAGGCCTCCCTGTCCATCACCAACTCCCGGAGTTCATTCAGACTCAAGTCCATCGAGTCAGTGATGCCATCCAGCCATCTCATCCTCTGTCGTCCCCTTCTCCTCCTGCCCCCAATCCCTCCCAGCATCAGGGTCTTTTCCAATGAGTCAACTCTTCACATGAGGTGACCAAAGTATTGGAGTTTCAGCTTTAGCATCATTCCATCCAGAGAAATCCCAGGGCTGATCTCCTTCAGAATGGACTGGTTGGATCTCCTTGCAGTCCAAGGGACTCTCGAGAGTCTTCTCCAACACCACAGTTCAGAAGCATCAATTCTTCAGTGCTCAGCCTTCTTCACAGTCCAACTCTCACATCCATACATGACCACAAGAAAAACCATGGCCTTGACTAGATGGACCTTTGTTGGCAAAGTCTGCTTTTGAATATGCTATCTAGGTTGGTCATAACTTTCCTTCCAAGGAGTAAGCATCTTTTAATTTCATGGCTGCAGTCACCATCTGCAGTGATTTTGGAGCTCAAAAAAATAAAGTCAGCCACCATTCCCACTGTTTCCCCATCTATTTGCCATGAAGTGGTAAATATGCTTTTACATCCATATGCTTTTACTCTCTTTTAAAAACACAACCACTTTCCTTCTCTGGCATATTACAAATGGACTCCCCATCTGACATTTTTACTAATCTAGAATAGTATCTCTTTTTTCATAGCAGCCTCCTATGTTTCTTTTTTGTTTTAAAACAAAAAAGTATTTATTCATTGAAGTGAATCTCTTCATGAAGTCTTATACTATTATCAAGCCCATCAGTTAGGGCCCTGTTTACATCTTCACTATCAACTTAAATCATTTATTGTTTGAACATCTCCTTTTACTACAGTCAGCAGACTTTTAGTGAATGATAATCTGTTTGAATTTCACAACTTATGTTAGAATTTCACAATTTGCATTTCTTAGCAAAGCCTTAGCCAATATTTTCACAAACCAGTACCTATTATAAATATACAATAGGTCTTACATAAGCTTATAAATGTCATTTCTTAAATTGCCTTTTATTGGTATTTTAGCAGAGATTTTGATTAGTTGATTATATGTGGTATTTCCTGGGAATATTTTAATCTTAACTTAGTTTCACATGTAATCCATGTATACATCAATTACTGGGTCAGGAAGATCCCCTGGAGAAGGGATAGGCTACCCACTCCAGGATTCTTGGGCTTCCCTGGTGGCTCAGTCAGTAAAGAATCTGCCTGCAATACGGGAGACCTGGGTTCAATCCCTGGGTTGGTAAGATCCCCTGGAGGAGGGCATGGCAACCCATTCCAATATTCTTGAGTGGAGAATTCCCATGGACAGAGGTGCCTGGCGGGCTACAGTCCATGGGGTTGCAGAGTGAGATACAACTGAGTGACTAAGCCTAGCGTGCATCTCTGCAGCCAATACTCCTAGGTGTATTTTTTATCTTTGTTATTTCTGGTTTTGCGTGTGTGTGTGTGTGTATTTCTTTGTGGCTGTATGTTTTGTGCCTTCCTCATTGAATCGCAAACTTCCCAATATATCAGATTTTTATTGTAATACATTATAGTTTTTATTAACTCTTTCCAAAATCTGATTGACCTGTTCTATATATGGCATGAAAACAGAATATCAGAATTAATAATGTGTCATGAAGAGGTGTTAAAGCAGTGTTGCGGGGAAGAAAGGAAATTTGTTTTTTTCTTGTTTGAGTATAAATGTTAATCATGCTCTGTGCATTAGCTCTTTCTGGGTATATTAAGATAGATGTTGAATATATGGGATAATAAATCCTAATTCATTCTTCATATCTTTGTCATGACAAGCAACAAGCAAAATTTAAGATGGGCATTTTCTGTTTAATTCATTGTGATAAAAGATGATATATCCATGTCCTAAAATTGAACCTCTGGCTATTGTATGCAAACAGTTTGACAGATATGTCAGAATGAAATTATATCAAGCGGAAACAAAATTATCTTTCTCTATTTTAACCTCAGGCAGAGACCAACCTTAGGTAGTTAGGATGATTTTCATAAGAGCGATCTCAGAAAAATGTAGAAAAGACCATACTTTATTTTTGAGTGTTTCTCTAAAAAAAGTAAAGAGCCTGCAATGTGGAACATCTTAACCAAAAGAATTCTCTTCAGATCTAATGGATTTAATATGGAGACATGCTTAGCAGAGCCTCTGAATCACTCTTTGGATAGAAACCTAAAGTATTTTGTTCAAAATCCCCAGGAGGGTCACATAAGAATAAAATCAAGGTTCTCTGCCTCCCAGTGCTTTTTCCATACTATTGAGTTGCAGAAGAAATGATAATATGAGTGGACTCCTTACCTATAGGTCCCACATTAGAAAATTCAGTGTATACTCTGAATCAAACTCTATGTTTAGTGAAGAGGATAATTTAAGTCTTATTAGTCTAATTAGTTTTCTACAATCGGAGAACGCGATGGCGCCCCATGCAGTACTCTTGCCTGGAGAATCCCATGGACGGAGGAGCCTGGTGGGCTGCAGTCCATGGGGTCGCGAAGAGTCTGACACAACTGAGCGACTTCCCTTTCACTCTTCACTTTCATGCATTAGAGAAGGAAATGGCAACCCACTCCAGTGTTCTTGCCTGGAGAATCCCAGGGATGGGAGAGCCTGGTGGGCTGCCCTCTATGGGGTCGCACAGAGTCGGACATGACTGAAGTGACTTAGCAGCAGCAGCAGCAGCAGCAGAAGCAGCAGAAGTTTTCTACAATAATTGGAGCCACTAGGTTACCAGCTGGCATATGAACAATTTTGAATTTTATGATTTTATATAATTTTTAATCACAAAAAAGAAATTTACCTCTAAAAAATAATTTATAGAATTTATTTTAAAACAACTGGTTCTCCCAAAAGTGAGTGAAATGCAGACCCATAGTCACAGAAGTCATTAAGCAAATACTTTTGACTGTAATCCTAAATTCCATAGTTATACTTGTCACTGACTATAGTGATACTCTTGTTTTGAGATGATTGTATGTTAAAGTCTAACCTTGAAGGAGCTACCTGCTTCGGTCTTTTTCCTCCAAGTTTGAAGAGTAATGCCAACTTCTTGTGCTGTGCTTAGTTGCTCAGTCATGTACGACTCTTTGTAACCCATGGACTGTAGCCTGCCAGGCTCCTCTGTCCATGGGGATTCTCCAGGCAAGAATACTGCAGTGGGTTGCCATGTCCTCGTCCAGGGGATCTTCCCAACCCAGGGATCAAACCCAGGTCTCCTGCACTGCAGATGAATTCTTTACCATCTGAGCCACCAGGGAAGCCCAATGTCAACTTCTTACTCTGAAATGAATTTGTTGGTGGGGATGATGGCAAAGATAGTTCTTATAAATTATTGAGCAGTAACTACAGCTTTCTGCTTTGAAACATCTACCATCTGGAGTTCAGTAATTTTGGGGTTTTTACTTCTGACCCAATAGACCCTATTATTTTCAAAGATTTCATAAGTCTACCTATAGCATTGTAGTATTTTAAACATAATTTTAAAATTTCCTAACGCATGCATTTTAGTGTTCTTTCTCATACTGTTTTTGCACTTATATGGCACCCTTATAGCTATTATAAACCAGGCCAATGTGACTGATTGGTTGGCATTTCATAACAAAAAAACATTTAATTGAACAGAAAATACAGATGCCAGAAGTAAAAATAGAACTGGGTTCTGTTACTCATATAAGACATTCATATATTATATCTATATAGATATCTGAGGACATTCAAATAACTTTTATGCAATTATAAATAGATCAAAAGAAACTTGCCAATTTTTGTCTAATGAAAATCTATTTTTTCATTGATAAAATAAAAATAATTTTTAATATTTTTCAAATATATTTCATGTAAGTTTATACACTGGCAGAGACTTATAAGCTGCTGGTGTTTTGTGCTGATTTGTCAGCAAAACTGCCATTGACTTTGACAGTGTAACAAAACCAGCTATTACTCTTCTTTAGAATATGAGCCTCAGAAGATCTAAATTGGGCAGTGCATCACTTCATATTTATTACCCCCTTAGGTACAGTAGGTTGCAGTGCAGACAGAACATCTGGCTGGGATCAGCTGCATCAGAACGCCTGAGGGAAAATTCCACTACTCAGTTCTCCACCTGCCAATGTTCCAGGTAGAAAATTTAAAACACTCTTGTGTGTGTGTGTGTGTGTGAGTATATGTGTATAGGTATATGTGTACATAGGCATATAATTGCATATCTCAAATAAGGTTTATAATTGAAATATAATTGGTAATTTTGAGTCTTCCTAATTGCATCAAGGGTAAAAACTCAGTTAAAAAAGCAGTTATTTGAAATACTCATTAAATTTTATAAATATTTTAAACAATTTCATGAATATTTTATAATTTTTTAAAGATATTATATTATTTAAAATATTAAAATGCATACAGAGATCAGCTAAGACGGTGGAGTAGAAAGACAACAAGCTCACTGTCTCTCTCAGACACATCAAAATTACAGTGATTTACAGAACACTTGGTGCTAGAGAAGATACTTGAAAGTTCCTTGGACAGCAAGGAGATCAAACCAGTCAGTCCTTATGGAAATCAGCCCTGAATATTCACTGGAAGGACTGATGCTGAAGCTGAAGCTCCAATACTTTGGCCTCATGAAGCAAAGAGCTGACTCATTGGAAAAGACCCTGATGCTGGGAAAGACTGAAGGCAGGAGGAGAAGGGGTTGGCAGAGGAAGAGATGATTAGATAGCATCACTGACTCAATGGACATGAATTTGAGCAAACTCCAGGAGATGGTCGGAGAAGGCAATGGCACCCCACTCCAGTACTCTTGCCTGGAAAATCCCATGGATGGAGGGCCTGGTAGGCTGTAGTCCATGGGGTCGCTAAGAGTCGGACACGACTGAGCAACTTCACTTTCACTTTTCACTTTCAAGCATTGGAGAAGGAATTGGCAACCCACTCCAGTGTTCTTGCCTGGAGAATCCCAGGGATGGGGGAGCCTCGTGGGCTGCCGTCTATGGGGTCGCACAGAGTCAGACATGACTGAAGCGACTTAGCAGCCAGGAGATGGTCGAGGACAGAAGAGCCTGGCATGCTGCAGTCCATGGGGTCACAAAGAGTCAGACATGACTTAGCAACTGAACAGCAACAACCAAACCCAAAGCAGATTTCTATAGCAGATACACACAAAAAAAGACAGAAGGGTATCCAAACACTGAAGACAGTCATCAAATCACAACAGAAGGGAGCAAAAGAAGAGGAAAGGAAGAAAAGGGCTACAAAAATAACCACAAAACAATTAACAAAATGGCAATAACTTGCATACATGTCAACAACTGCTTTAAATATAAATGGATTGTTATTACCATTAAAAGTCATAAAGTGGTTGAATAGATACAAAAACAACACCTGCATGCATGCTGCCTATAAGAGACAACTCCATCTTACACATACTGAAAGAGAGGATGGAAAATGATATTCCATGCAAATGGGAATCAAAATAAAGCCAGTAGAATAATATTTATATCAGAAAAAATAGACTTCAAAAAAACAGTTATAATAAACAAAGGACATTACATTATGATTAAGAGATTGAGCCAAGAAGAAAACATGATAATTATAAATATATATGTACCCAACATAAGAGCATCTAAATATACAAGGCAAATATTAATGGACATAAAAGAAGAAATTGACAGTATACAACAATAATAGGGGATTCTAACACCCCACTTACATCAATGGACACGTCTTCCAGACAGAAAATCAATTAAGGAAGTAAGCAGGCAAACTTAATAGAAATAGAATATTCCATCCGAAAGCTGCAGAATATACATTCTTTTCAAGTATACATGGAACATTCTCCAGGATACATCATGAGTGAGGTCACAAAACAAGACTTCATAAATTTAAGAACATTGAAATCATATCAAAAGCTTTCCCAATCACAATGCTATGAGACTAGAAATCAACTACAAGAAAAAAATTGCAAAAATCAAAAACACATGGAGGCTAAACAGTGTGTCACTAAATAATCAATGATTCCCTGAAAGTCAAAGAAGAAATTAAAAAATACATGGAGACAAATGAAAATGAAAATATGATTGATCCAAAATCTATAGGAAACATCAAAAGCAGTTCTAAGAGGGAAGTTTATAGCAACATAAGCTTACCTCAGGAAATTATATATATATATATATATATATATATATATATATATACACACACACACACACACACACACACACACACACACACACATATATATATATCAAATAAACAATCTAACTATACTCTTAAAGGAACTGGAAAAAGAAGAACAAACAAAACCCAAAGTTGGTAGAAGGGAAGAAATCATAAAGGCCAAAGCAGAAATAAATAAAATAGAGACTCAAAAAACAATAGGAAAAAAATCAATGAAACTAGGAGCTTATTCTATGAAAAGATAAACAGGGTTGATAAACTTCAGTCAGATTCAACAAGAAAAACAAAGGGCCCAAATCAAGAAAATCAAAGATGAAAATGGAGAAGTTATAACCAACACCACAGAAATACAAAGGATTATGAGATCAATACAACCAGATATATGTCAATAAAATAGACAACCTAAAAGAAATGGACAAATTCCTAGAAATGTACCATCACTCAAGACTAAACCAGAAAGAAATAAAATATATAAACAGACTAATTACCATTAATGAAATTGAATCATTAATTTAAATAAAATTACCAACAAATAAAAGTCCAAGACCAGATGACTTCATAAGTGAATCCTACCAAATATTTAGAGAAGAGTTAACATCTATCCTTCTCAAACTATTCCCCCAAATTGTGGAGGAATAAATTCTTCTCAACTAATTCTATGAGGCCAATATCAGCAAGATAGTAAAAATCAGACAAACATATCACAGAAAAGAAAATTATAAGCTAATATCACTGATGAACATAGATGCAAAAATCCTCAACAAATATTAACTGAATCCAACAATACATTAGAAGGATCATACAACATGATCCAGTGGGATTTATCTCAGGGGTGTGAGGATGGTTCAGTGTCTGAAAATCCATCATTGTGATATACCATATTAGAAATTTGAAAATAAAAACCACATGATTGTCTCAATAAATGCATCAAAAAGTTTTTGACAAAATTCAATATTCATTTGTGATTAAAAACTCTCCAAAAAGTGTACATAGAGGGAACATACCTCGACATAAGAAAGGCCATATATAATAAGCCTACAGCTAACATTATATTGTTAAAAACTGAAAATAATTCCTCTTAGATCAGGAACAAGACAGGGATGTTCATACCATCACTTTTATTCAGCATAGTATTGGAAATTGTCATTGCAATAATCATATACAAAAAAGAAATAAAAGGAATTCAAATTGGAAAGCAAGAACTAAAACTGTCACTGTTTGCAGATGACATACTACTATATATAGAAAACCCTACAGACACTAGTAAAAAACTATTAGAGCTCATCTATGAACTTGGTAAAGTTTCAGAATACAAAAGTAATATATAGAAAACTGTTTCATTTATACACTAACAACAAACTATCAGAAAGAGAAATTAATGAAACAATCTCATTTAAAATAGTGTCAAAAAGAATAAAATACCTTAAACTTACCTAAGAAGCTAAAAGATCATACTCAGAAAACTATAAGACATTGAACAAAGAATTTGAAGATGACACAGATAGAAAGATAAGCCATGTTCACAGATTGGAAGAATTAATAGTGCTAAAATAACCACAATACCCATGGCAAATTCCAGATTCAGTGCAATTTCTATCGAAATACCAATGACGGTTTTTCACAGAAGTAGAACAAATAATTTTAAAGTTTGTATGGCAACACATGAGACTGCAAATAACCAAACAATACGGAGGGAAAAGAAAAAGTGCCCAAGGTTTCATACATCATGATTTCAGACTATACTACAAAGCTACAATAATCAAAATAATATAGTATTGACACAAAAACAGACACATAGATTAATGCAACAGAATAAAGAGCTGAAAAATAAACCAATGTACTTATGGTCAATTAATCTATGACAAAAGGGGGAAAATATACAATGGAGAAAAGACAGTCCCTTCAATAAGTAGTGCTGGGGAAATTGGACAGTTACATGTAAAAGAGTAAAATTCAAACATTTTCTCACACCATAGACAAGAATAAACTCAAAATGGAATAAAGATCTAAGTGTAAGAAGTGAAACCATAAAACTTCTGGAAGAAAACACAGGTGGAATGCTCTATGACATAAAGTATACAAATATATTTGGGGATCTGTCTCAAAAGACAAAAGAAATAAAAGCAAAAATAAACAAATTGGACATAATCAAACTTAAACGCTTTTACACACCAAAGGAAACCATCAACAAAACGAAGAAAAAGTAAACCTACTGAATAGGAGAAAATATTTGCAAATGATATGACTGATAAGAGGTTAATTTCTAAACTATATAAACAGTTTCTATAGCTCAATG
The DNA here is from genome assembly GCF_029378745.1 of Bos indicus. Classification (NCBI taxonomy): domain Eukaryota; kingdom Metazoa; phylum Chordata; class Mammalia; order Artiodactyla; family Bovidae; genus Bos; species Bos indicus. Next base: position 10,173,129 of record NC_091789.1, on the reverse strand, counting down.
TATTAAAACAAACAACTCAAAACATTGCCAGAAGACCAGGACAGACATTTTTCCTAAGAAGACATACAAATGGTCAACAGACACATGAAAAGATGTTCAACATTACTAATCATCAGAGAAATGCAAATCAAAGCCACAATGAAATATTAAATATCACCTCACACCTGTCAAAATGGCTAGCATCAAAAGATCACAAATAACAAATGTTGGTGAAGATATGGATAAAAGAGACCCTTGTACACTGTTGGTGGCAATATAAATTGGTGCAGCCACTGTGGAAAACAGTTTAAAGGTTCCTCAAAAAACTAAAAATAGAACTACTGAACTACCATCTGATTCAACAATTCCACTCCTGGCTGTATATACAAAGGAAACAAAAGCACTAACTCAAAAAGATATATGCAGCCCAAGGTTCACAAAAGCATTATTTGCAATAGCTAGGATATGGAAGAAACTTAAGTGTACATCAGCAGATGGATGGATTGCAACAAGGATAGTCCTGGAGGGCACCATGTTTGTGAAATAAATCAGAAAGAGAAAGACAAATACTGTATGATATCACTTTCATGTGGAATCTAAAAATTAAAACAATGTAGTGAGCATAACAAAAAAGAAATAGATTCACTTATGCAGAAAACAAATTAGTGATTACCAGTGGGGAAAGGGGAAAGGGGAAAGGTAGCAGTAGCACATTAAGAAGTACAAAGTACTATGTATAAAATAAATAAGCTACAAGGATATATTGTACAGTACAGGGAATGTAACCAATATTTTATAACAACTTTAAATGAAGTATAACCTTTAAATTTTTTTAATCACTCTGCTGTACACCTGAAATTAATATAATATTGTAAATCAACTATCTTAATAAAAAATAATGGCATATATTAAAAAATGCAAATTAAAAAATAAAATTCATAGAATTTATTAAGTATTGTTAAGGTATATCTGTTTTAAAAAATATTAACAGCCAAACAGAAGACCAGAGGATGCTTTGGTCACCTAATGACCATAAATTGAACCAATTAGTGCAACTCTTTATGCCACAGTGCCAAAGAAACCCAATATTCTGTATTTGTTTCCTATGTGAGCTAGTTTGTTTACACATTAAAAGAAAAAAGAAAATAATCCCTGCTCCAGGACTACAGATTGCACTCTTCATACAAGCCAGCTTGTTCAAAACCATGTGTTACTATTCACAAGGGAGGGTTTGGTATAGGCATATCTCCTTACCTGCAAAATAATTCAAAGTGCATGCCTTAGTAATGAGGGGTTGCATAATACCATGTTTATATGTGAAGGACAAGATATACAACTTGATTAGTAAATATTACATGCAGTTCTCACTGTCTTTAATTTTACTGGTATCTGTTTTTTAGTGTAACATGACCTCTGTCCTGTCTACACTGGGGCATCCAATAGGTTTAAGAAAAAATAATTGCATTAGCTAGGTATATAATGTAACCCACAATATATTCTCACAACTGAGTCTACAAAGATGGGGAAGTGTGTCTGATTTATTTTTTGTAAAACTCTTGAAAAATTATTATTCAAAGACAGAACTCTGGATCTTATCACATAAGCACTAAGTCAGTTACCACGGAGTTGTAGAAGCACTACAGGCCTTTAACTGTCAGAGGAAGGAGACATGTTTACAGTCCTTAAAATGAATTTTTCCCCCCTGAGAAATGGTAGTGTTTCTGCACCAGAGGTTGGTTATAGAAATTAAAAATCACCCATTTTTCCTACTTTAAAGTGGTCACTATAAATCTAAGTCACCAGTCTTGATAAAAACCTGTTCTGAATGCACAATAGGAGTCACATTGTGTATATGTATGATTTACCTATACCGAAAAAACTGTTTTAGAAGAACCACAAAAGTCAGGTCAGAAAAAGTGTTTTCCAGGAAAAAGCAGGGGCTTCCCAGGTGGCTCAGCAGTTAAGAATCTGCCTGCTAGCAGGAAACGTGGGTTCAATCCCTGAGTAAGGAAGATTCCCTGGAGGAGGAAATGGCAACCCACTCCAGTATTCTTGTCTGAAAAATACCATGGACAAAGGAGCTTGGCGGGCAACAGTCTGTGGCTTCACAGTCAGACACAACTGAGCAGCTGAGAACGCACACACAGGAAAAAGCCAAAATGTAATTCTACAAGTTTCATCAATCTCTTCCTTTCTTGGTCTACCTGTGTAAAAGTAACATTTCTCTGTAGTGAACATCAAAATATACTTAGTGTAGTTGGAAATGTTCAATACATAAAGAGGCTATTGGTCTTTTTATGTAGGGAATTTTTGAGACTTGGTTTGCAAGAATAGCACTGCAGTTTTTGAGGTCCCTGGAACAATATAAGGTGTTTTATTTAAGAGACTTATTTAAGAGACTAATGTGCTTCACAATGGAATGAAATAAAATAGCCTAAAAAATAAGTTTTTTTTTTTTTTGGAGAGAAAGTGAAAGAGGAAAGTGAAAAAGTTGGCTTAAAGCTCAACATTCAGAAAACTAAGATCATGGCATCTGGTCCCATCACTTCATGGCAAATAGATGGGGAAACAGTGTCAGAATTTATTATTTTGGGGCTCCAAAATCACTGCAGATGGTGACTGCAGCCATGAAATTAAAAGATGCTTACTCCTTGGAAGGAAAGTTATGACCAACCTAGATAGCATATTCAAAAGCAGAGACATTACTTTGCCAACAAAGGTCCGTCTAGTCAAGGCCATGGTTTTTCCTGTGGTCATGTATGGATGTGGGAGTTGGACTGTGAAGAAAGCTGAGCGCCGAAGAATTGATGCTTTTGAACTGTGGTGTTGGAGAAGACTCTTGAGAGTCCCTTGGACTGCAAGGAGATCCAACCAGTCCGTTCTAAAGGAGATCAGTCCTGAGTTTTCTTTGGAAGGACTGATGCTAAAGCTGAAACTCCAATACTTTGGCCACCTCATGCTAAGAGTTGACTCATTGGAAAAGCCTCTGATGCTGGCAGGGATTGGGGGCAGGAAGAGAAGGGGACGACAGAGGATGACATGGCTGGATGGCATTACCGACTCAATGGACATGAGTTTGGATGAACTCTGTGAGTTGGTGATGGACAGGAACGCCTGGCGTGCTGCAGTTCATGGGGTTGCAAAGAGTCAGACACGACTGAGCCACTGAACTGAACTGAACTGAACTATCCACTTAGATGACCCACATTCATATAATTTACTTTTTCTTTATATTCAACAAACCCGATTTCATTCAGCTTCAAATTTCTGTATGTATTCCTATTGAAATTCAGCTCTTCCCGCATTTTGACCTTTTCAAGAAAGCCAGCTTCATACTGAATTGTGGTGCATTAGGAAGGTAAACACTTTTAGTGCTTGTTATTCAATGGGTTTGGATTTAGAAAGTCATTGTCAATAGGTTAATCCTTTTGTAGAGACAGTCTCTTTGGCTAAGAAGCATCTTAAACAAATAAAGGATTTTACCAAAATGCTAATTTCTGAGTATTTCTGTCAACTGTCAAAGAATAAATCTCAGCAGAGGCCTTGAAATTGGTAATTCTAGTTTATATTCATTTCCCATCAGCAGAATTTCAAAAAGAACTTTAGTGTACAAAAGTCTAGTCAGACGTTATTTGCAACCCAGCTCAAAAAATCATTAGAACTATTGACTTTCATGCAGTCATCCACTTTTAAGCAATTGTGTCTAATCAATAATGGAGCTGCCTACTTTGGAAGCACATTCAGGGATCACCAAAAAATGGACAAACCAGGATAATAATCCTGCCATTAATTTGGAATTCACAAGTTTTTATGTGCTACATGATATTGGCAAATAAAAAAAAAAAACATATGTGGACTTAGGTAAGGAGAGATTTTACTCAAGAAGATTATTGCAATAGGGCAGAGGGACTATTGCAATATGGAAAATTCTCTAATCATAAGATCTGTAAACTTCTCAAAGGTCAGGCAGAAAAGGACTTTTCTTTTACAGGGAGGAGAAAACAAGGCTAGAAAGAATCAAGTATCACAATTAATCAAGGAATGCCTCTCTTTATGGTCAACTTCCAGGAGATGTCCCTAAGGAGATGGCTGATGGTTAGTTTTAAGTGTCAAATCAGCTGTGCTATAGTGCCAAAAATTATAGACAAATGCTCTGGCTATCTTTATGGGCATGTTTTCAGATGGGATTAACATTTAAATTGATGGGCCTTGAATAAAGCAGTGCCTTCCATAATGGGAGTGTGCCTTATCCAATAAGATGAAGACCTAATTAGAACAAAGATTGACCTCCTCTAAGAAATAGGGAATTCTGCCAGCAGAACACCTTTGGTTTTGAACTGTAAAACAGCCTCTTTCCTGGGTCTCCAGCACGTTGGTCCACCCTAAAAATTTTAGACTTAGCCTCCATAGTTGCAAGAGCCAATTCCTTAAAATTTATAAACAAATACACACACACACACACACACACACACACACATACACATATGTATACACACACACATTCTATTGGCTCTTTTTTCTGGAGAGCCCTAATATAAGGAGGTAGTCCACTTTCCAATGCTAGTTCAGGTTAAGAGTGAGTCAAAGTTAAGGTCCCTAAGGGAAGGAGAGAAGCTTAAGTTTTGGTCAAGTTCACAAGCATTTTCTTCTCATTTTTCAGTCGATACAAACAATTTGGCTATCATTTATGAGGAAAAGCCAGGGAATTTGAAAGATCTGTCAGGCCTTGTCCTCAGTAAAGAGGGGAATTATCCAAAAGTCTTATCTAAGTAAGTCACACTGTGCAATGTGGGTCTTTGTTCAAATCCCTTCCTGAATGACAAAGAATGAGAAAATTTATTTGACTATCAACGTTTATTAAGAGCACAGAACTTCGTATATTCAAAATTATCATGATTATTTGAAATAAGTGTACATAAATAACTATTTTATAACTTTTATGCATAATTAGGCACTGTAAGCCTACTGAGAAGTATAGTACTTTCAGTAATTTTATTTATTATTAATATCATTGTTCTTTTTAAAAATTTCTATTCAAGAGTGTTCAATGAATATTGCATGTATTCCAAGAAACCTGGGTTTGAAACCTTCATTTATATGCTGTGAAAATCTGGGCATAGTTTATACAGATGGAGATTTTCTTAGTACCTATCTCAGAGTTTTTATGGCATTAAATATAATCACATATATGCAAGTCCTGAGCAATAATAGGTCTTCAATAAATGTTTTTTTTTTTCCATTTCAATGTGTTCAATAAGTGGTTTTTTTTTTCTGTTTAATTTCTATCCCTTCCTTCCATGAGCTAACTTTACTCCATGACCAAGACATTATGTAGATTGAGCATGAAGAAACATATTTTAATGGTTTGAGGAGAAAGTCAATTAAGTCCATGGAGGATTCTACTGGGACTATGAAATAGGTTTGACCCCCAAATAACAGTGTTAATAACAGATTAACAATTAGTCTCTTCACCAACATTCTTCAGCACTAAAACATGGATGGAACTTGAATGCATTATGCTAAGTAAAAAAAGCTAGCAGAAAAGGCCATATGAAATATTCAGAACAGGCTAATCCATAGAGACAGAAAGTAGGTTAGTAGTTTCCCAGGGATAAAGGGAAAGAGAAATGGGGAGAGCTGCTAATAAGGAGTGACTGCTAATGGGTGCATGTTTCTATTCCGGGTGATGAAAATGTTCTGGAACTAGATAAATGGTTATGATTGCACAATTTTGCTAATATATTAAAAGCCACTGAATCATACCCTTTAAAAATGATGAACTTTTATGGTATATGAATTCTATCAGAAAAAAGATGTTATTTAAAATAAAAGAGAAGCACAGAATTTCTAAAAACAAACAAACAAAAAACAAAAGAGAGGACCTTCTCTGGTGATCCAGCGGTTAAGAATCCACCTTCCAATGCAGGGTGTGATCCTTGGATGGGGAACTAAGACCCCACCTGCTGTGGGGCAATGAAACCCGTGCACCGCAACTACTGCGGCCTCACGCCACAACCAGGCAGCCCACAAGTAAGACATGATGCAGCCAGAAGCAAACAACATAAATAAATACTGAAAAACAAAACATCACCAGCAGACCTGAACCACAAGAAGCTTAAAAGGGATTTGTTTAGGACAAAGAAATATGATATTAGATAGAAAACTGGACCTACATGAAGAAATAAGGATCTCTGAAAAGGAATAAATGAAGATAGAAAGAAAATTAATATTTCCTGCATTAATTACTCTAACACATAACTGTTTGTTTAAGACAAAAGTAGTATCAATACTTTCTGTGTTCATAGCATAAGTGAAAATGACACAGATAACACAAAATAGCACAAAGGATGGGAGGGAGGAATTGGGAACACAGTGTTGAAAGGTTCTTACACTACATGTGAAAATGTCTTACCTAAAGGCAGATACAGATTAATTAAAGGTGTATATTGTAACCCTAAGGCACCACTAAATTATTTCTTAATATATACAATCAATAAGTCAATAAAGAAGATAAAATAGAGCCTAGGAATGATAAATTAGATCAAGTGCAGGCAGAACAGGGGGAAAATATAGCAATCCACAGAACAAACAGAAAATAGCCAACAAGATGGTAGATTTTTATTCAGTCATACAAAAATTATATTAAATGTCAATGTTCAAAAACTAGTTTAAAAATGGTTGCCATATTGGATTCAAAAAGCAAGATCCAACTAAATATTGTCTAAAAGCACCCCCTTTACCTATGAAGACATAGATATACAAATATATCATGAAAGCATTAACCAAAAGAAAATGAGAGAGGCTATATTTCTATCAGGCATAGTAAGCTTCAGAACAAGCGATATTATGAAGGAATAGAGAGAGGCATCACACAAGGATAAAGAGATCAATTCTCCAAAAAGATATAATGATCCTACCTATGTATGTACACAACAGTGGAGCTTCAAAATACCCAAAGCAAAAACTTATAGAACTGAAATAAAGATTAGAAAAATTCATAATTATACTTTTAGACATCAACATAATTTTCTCAGTAATAGAAAAATACACAGAAAACCAAGTAAGGATACAGAAGAACCAAATAATAGTATCAATCAACCTGACCTAATTGATATATATCAAAAATTCAATGACAAAAAAACCCCAGCAAAATCCACATTATTTTCCAGCACATGGAAAATTCATTATGATAAATCTTATTTGGGCTAACAAAATAAACTTTAGAAAATTTAAAACAATAGCAGTCATGTTCTGTTTAGTTTTCAGACTATAAGAGAAACTAGAAATCAATAAATATATTCTGGAAATCCTCAAATATTGGGAAAGTAAATAACATGTCTATATAACCTAAAGGTCAAAAAGTGACTATCAAAGGAAAATTTTTAAATGTTTCAATTAAATGAAAATAAAATACAATATGCCAAAATTTGGATACTATAATATTCAAATAGTTCTTAGAAGACAATTTATAGCATTAAGTGCTTATATTGCAAAAGAAAAATATATCTCAAATAGATATTCTAGTTTTTACCACAATAAATTTTAATATAAGAGCAACACCATTTCTATGCAATCTTTTCAAAATATAGAAGGAAGCACTTCCCAAATCATTTTGTGATGTCACCATTACCTTAAAACAGAAACAAGCAAATGGAATTGAAGGGGGAAAAAATCTCAAATTTTCAGATCTATACCTCTTATTAACATAGATGCACACATCCTCCACAGAGTATTAGTAAACTGAAACTAGCAATGTAAAATAAAATAATGCATCACAGTGAAATGGAGTTTGTCTCAAAATGCAAGATTCTTTTAACATTCAAAAATCAATGTAATTCACCATATTAACATATCATACGATCATCTCAATACAATAAAAGCAGTAAACAAAATCCTACAGCCATTCTTTATAAAAATTCTCAAACAACTAGAAATAAACATAAGTTAAAAAAATCTAGTAGAGGGTAATATGGAAAAACACTCAGGCATTTTCCTTAATACTCACCCTCAGTACTTCACTTCTGCACTTTTGGTCACCAAATGTGTTGGGTTTTTTTCCAAATCGAGCAATTCTCTAACTTTCCAACAGATATCAGCCATGTTCCCTACATTTTAAGTCAATTCTCACATCGTTTATTTGGAGAGAGCACCAGATCTCACAGGCTAAGATTTGAGCTTCAGAAGACTGTCTCCACCTCAGGTGCTAATTTTAAATACAGATTATCACCTGTTCTGATCTGCTGCTGCTGCTGCTGCTAAGTCATTTCAGTCGTGTCCGACTCTGTGCGACGCCATAGATGGCAGCCCACCAGGCTCCCCTGTCCCTGGGATTCTACAGGCAAGAACATTGGAGTGAGTTGCCATTTCCTTCTCCAATGCATGAAAGTGAAAAGTGAAAGTGAAGTCGCTCAGTAGTGTCCAACTCTTAGTGACCCCATGGACTGCAGCCTACCAGGCTCCTCCGTCCATGGGATTTTCCAGGCAAGAGTACTGGAGTGGGTTGCCATTGCCTTCTTCGGTTCTTCTGATCGACTGACTATAAATCAGAGGGTCCCAACAGCCTGCACTTCAGGTTCAATTAATTTGCTGCTGCTGCTGCTAAGTCGCTTCAGTCGAGTCCGACCCTGTGCGATCCCATAGACGGCAGCCCACCAGGCTCCCCCATCCCCGGGATTCTCCAGGCAAGAACACTGGAATAGGTTGCCATTTCCTTCTCCAATGCATGAAAGTGGAAAGTGAAAGTGAAGCTGCTCAGTCTTGTCCGACTCCTAGCGACTTCGTGGACTGCAGCCTACCAGGCTCCTCTGTCCATGGGATTTTCCAGGCAAGAATACTGGAGTGGGGTGCCATTGCCTTCTCCTAGAATAGCTCAAAGAACTCAGGAAAACTTTATTTACTAAATTACTTACTGGTTTGTCACAAAGGATATTAAAGGATACAAATAAACAACCAGATGAAGTGATATATAGAGTAAGATCTGGAAGGATCCAGAGAACAGAGGTTTTTTCCCAAGGAGTGTGGGGTACATGGGTTCGTGTTCACTAACCTGAAAGGTCTCCAAACCTAGACATGGTTGGTTAAATCATTAGCTACTGGAGATTAAGTCAATATCTATGCCCTCCACCCCTCAACTCCCTGGAGCTTGGAATTGAAACTTCCAACCCTCTAACCAACTGAACAACTAGCACTCATCTTAGAAAGAGTATTAGGAGCTCCGTACCAGGATGTAGAGAAAAATCAACATGTATGTTTATTATACATCACAGTATTACACAAGGTGACTACAAAAAGCTCCACCTAACATTCTACTTAATGGTGAAAGACTAATTGTTTTCTTACCAAGATTGGTAAAATGGCAAAAATGTTCCTTCACCTCTACTAGTAAACACTGCGGTAGAAATCCTAGCCAGTGTGACAAGGCTAAATAGATGAATCAATAGTATAGAAATTAGAAAAAAATGTAACCTTTTGCTAATAGCACAGTATTCCATATGGAAAAAAAAATTCAAAGAATCTACCAAAAACCACTAGAACTGGGAGGTCAGTTACAGGACACATGGTCAATATATAAAAACATTTTATTTTTTACTTTAATGGTGAACATTTGGAATTCAAAATTTTTTCAATACCACTTGCAATAACACCAAAAAATAAAATCCTTAGTTACATATCTGACTAAATCTTCTCTTATTCTAGCCTAAGAATAGAATATGAGTGCTTAAAATTACAAATGATGAATTAAAGAATCAAAGATCTAAATGAATGAAGATATATTCAATGTTCATATGTTTTGTGACAATATTATTTAGGTGCTAATTTGCCCCAAGTTGATCTGCAGATACAATGTGATCTCAGTCAAAATCCCAGAAGTTTCGGTAGATTTTAATAAGCTGATATAAAGTTTATACAGAAATTAAGAGAAATAGGGTAACCAAAACAGTTTGGAGGACTCACACTAACTGATTTCAATTGTGATTTTAAGATTTACATACATATATATATATATATATATATATATGTATGTATGTATGTAAATATATATCATATATACAGGCTTTCCTGGTGGTGCAGTGGTAAAGGATCTGCCAGCAATGCAGAAGACACAGGAGATGCAGGTTTGATCCCAGGGTGGGGAAGATCCCCTGGAGAAGGGAATGGCAACCCACTCCAGCATTCTTGCCTGGAGAATTCCATGGACAGAAGAGCCTGGTGGGCTGCAGTCCATGGAATCACAAAGAGTGGGACAAAACTGAAGCAACTTAGCATGCACACATACATATATAAAAAAATATACACACACACACACACACACACAAACACAATAACAAAAGCAGTGTGATATTGGGAAAACAATAGATACATAGATCAATGAAAGTGAAGAGACCCCAGAAATAGGCACAAAAAATTTCATCCATGGCAATTCAATGACAATCATTTCAACAAACTGGATATCCACATGAGTCAAACGAACACTGACCTAAGCTTTAAATCCACACCTTAAAAAACTGACTCATAGTGGATCACAGATATAACTGTTATGTAGTTAGAATAGGAAAAAGGAGTCCAAAATGGCGGTGGCTAAAAGACAAAGAAAGGAAAAAGCCTGCAAAAATGGAACAAAAGGAAATCCAAGGACCAGAGTGAGAACCTCAGGTGAAACAAACAGCCTTCCTGGCTAGCCCAGTTTACAAAGGGCAGGCTCATGGGGAGGAGACAAGGCATATGAAAAGAGGAGCCAAGATTGAGCCTCTCTCTTCTTTTGGGTCAGCCCACCCTCACACCTCGAGGATGTATTTTCCTTTGCTTGCCAAATAAAATTGAGCTGTAACTGAGTTTTAACACTGGTCTGCCATTTCAAATCTTTTATATGGTGAGGCAGAACTGAGGAAATCACACACTCCCTCGACATAACTAAATATGTAAAACTATAAACCTTACAGAATAAATCATCGGAGAAAGTTTTGTGAGCTTATGTTAGGTAAGCATTGTTTTTTTGACATGATACTATAAGCACAGTCCATGACAGAAAAATTATAAATTGTGATTTATAAAAATTAAAAGATATTTGTTTTATGAAAAAAAGAAAATGAGAAGACAATTAGTAGACTGAGAAGAAATATTTTCAAATTCCTATCCGACAAATGATTTTTATCTAAAATATTCAAAGAACTCTCAAAACTCAACAATAGTAAAATAGCCCAATTAAAAACATGCACACAAAAAAACACATTTATTCCTCTGAAAATTCTCAAATCCTCATAAACTTTCCTATTTCCCAATGAGAAGGAGTACCCTATGGTTGACAGTGTTGGTTGCCACTTTTGCCCACTGTTTGAGTCTTCTGTTTTTAGGGGGGAGAGGGATCTCGTGTCGTTTTTTTTTTTTTTTCCTCCTGCCTTTTCCACAATTGGCTGCTGTTCTCCTCCCTGAGGCTTTCACAATGAGGAGTGCTTCTTTTGACACTTGCTATTCTAACCCAGTTAGGTTCATGGAAGAGTGGCCTTCAAATGAACCCACATTCCCCTTACTTGTGTATCCTTAAAAGATTCTATATTCCTTTGCTAACCCACACTTGGCTTTTGCAAGTTTGTTAGCAATTTTAGCTGAAATCTTCTTACAAGGGTCTATGTCTGTTCCAGGTAAGAAAAAAGAACTTGTGTTCTGTCTACTCTTGACAATGTCTTGGTTTTCTTAGATAGTAGATTAATTGGTTGCCCTGTGACCCCAGCTTTATGATGAGATCAAGAAAATTGTGAATTCTGTTTTGTTCAGTTTTATTGTTGGTGTCATAGAGTATAAATCAGGTTTTTACATGCCAAATGGAGACCAGAATTTCCATATAGATTTTTAAATGTACTTTTTGCATGTAGTATGGTGGCTCAGATGGTAAAGAATCTGCCTGCAGTGCAGGAGACCTGGGTTTGATCCCTGGGTGGGGAAGATCTCCTGGAGAAGGGAATGGCTACCCACTCCAGTATTCTTGCCTAGAGTATTCCATGGACAGAGGAGCCTGGAGAGTTAAAGTCCATAGGGTCTTAAAGAGTCAGACACGACTGAGCAACTAATACTTGCCTTCACTTTCATCTTTCATTTGTTGAATGCCAGGTACTGTGCAAGGTACTTTACATGTTATACCACTTAATCCACATAGCAGTCCAAAAACCAGTACCTGTCCCCAATTTACAGATGAGTTTATGAGGTTGAGGAAAATTATACTGTTTATTCTTGATGGTAGAGGCAGTAAATACAAGAGTCGGAAATCAAACCTATGTCTGCTTGGTTCATGTTTCCTTGTTATTTATCCTCCTTAATATATTATATTGTTTTTCCTCAGGAGTTCAGAGAATTTAATATCCAAACTCTTGTATTGCTATTTGGTAAGAAATCTAACATTTTTTTAGAAATGACAGGAGGCACAAAGGGGGTATGCAGAGAGCTAAGTAAAGACTCATCTGTGTTGGCAGTGCTGACTCTGGGGAGTTTGGAGTAGGAGTTTGACTTCTGACAGCTTTCTCTAAGTGAGCTGGCAGGGATAGGTCTTTGCAAATGAGAACTGTGTAACAGAAAATTGATATGACCAATCACTAAGTTCAAAGATAACTGGTTGCCCCAAGAACAGGAGGTAGCTTGGATTAGTCACAAACTGGAGAGTGACACAGCAATCATTCGTGTCTGAGTCCAGCTGGTAAGCCTGGAGAGGGTAAAAACCCATCAACATCCACCAAGGAAAGCTCCCCACTTGTAAATCAGTGTGATGATCTAGTCTTTTCCCTTCTCTTTAAATAAGGTATAAATATGCCATGACCAAAATTGAAAACATATTGCTGCCCTTAGAGTAAGCGTAGGTGTGCTTGTGTTTTTAACAATTTGGGTGGCTCTCATGATTTCCATTTATGGGCCCTTTCTTTATTGATGAAATCTTCCATTTGAATAGTCTTTCAAGGGGATATGCATTCAGTCCTGAAGAAATAAGATCCATGAGGTTGTGGGGGGAATAAATGTGGTAAGTGGTCAAAAGTGATAACAGAAGAGTTTGATAAAGCAGCAAAATTTACTGATTGATTTTGAAATCTTAGCAAGTTACTTAACTTCTCTGTTATTCTGCTGCTGCTGCTGCTGCTAAGTCGCTTCAGTCGTGTCCGACTCTGTGAGACCCATAGATGGCAGCCAACCAGGCTTCCCCGTCCCTTGGATTCTCCAGGCAAGAACACTGGAGTGGGTTGCCATTTCCTTTTCCAATGCATGAAAGTGAAAAGTGAAAGTGAAGTCGCTCAGTCGTGTCCGACTCTTAGTGACCCCATGGACTGCAGCCTACCAGGCTCCTTCGTCCATGGGATTTTCTAGGCAAAAGTGCTGGAGTGGGGTGCCATTGCCTTCTCTGCTCTGTTCCTCTAGTTTCTTTTAAATTGAAAATAATAATAGTAACCTATTTGTCGTTATTGAAAATTAATGGAATCATTACATATAAAGCACTTAAGATGCCCTAGAAAATTATGTATCATGCCAATGCTGGCTGCTGTAGTTATTATTAAATTTTATATTCAGAATAATGAAAACAAAGTGTGTTGATATAAATTTAATTTTCCAAAGATGCTTGTCACAATTATGTAACATACATTGGAGTGAAGAGATGCTAGAGATGACTCAACTGCTAGAAGGACCAGAAAAAGTGAAGTGGAAGTGTTAGTCACTCAGTTGTGTCCCACTCTTTGTGACCCCATGAGCTGTAGCCCACCAGGCTCCTCTGTCCATGGAATCCTCCAGGCAAGAATACTGGAGTGGGTAGCCATTCCCTTCTGAAGGGGAACTTGCGAACTCAGGGATTGAACCCAAGTCTCCTCCACTGCAGGCAGATTCTTTACCATCTGAGTTACCAAGGAAGCCCATTGGTACCAGAATGATGGCATAAATGTAGAATGGAAGCACAGAAGTCAAAATATATTTCAGGGGAGGAAATGGGCTGATCTTGCTAGTGTGAAAAGATGAAGGACAGTAGAATTTGGGAAGCTGGGAGATTTAGTGCAGCCAATTGTTTTACTGAGAAAATTATTAACGGATTGACTGTTGGCAGGAGATTGGGGGGTATAGTAAACTTGATGTATCATTTAGATTCCAAAGAGAAATGTCATGGGGTTGACTGAGGGTGTGGGACAAACAGAGCAAGAGAGGCTAGCACTGGAGATGTGCATCTAGTAATTATCTATATTTACGTAGTTCCTAAAATCATGTATGTATCTCAACTGCCTTCTAAAAGCTTCCAAAAGCTGTACTTGTGCCAAAATATAGACTTAGCCTGGAAAATGAGAATTGGAGGATGAATAAAGAATGCTGATTTACATAAAATTATTCAAACAACTGAAGAGAAAATGAGATGCATAACATAGGCATAATAAAATCAACAAGAACAACTGACTGATAGTGTATTCTGATCCCTGCAACAATTGCCCAAATTATACTCCAATCTAGATATTGCCTCTACTTGTAAAAAAAAAAAAAAAAAAAAGTGCTCATTTTAAATACTGTGTCACTCAACTAAAGTAAAACTATACTTGAAAAGTTAGAGTTGCAATATAGTGTAAAATAATATTTCTTCATTCCTTAGAAAATTGGTCAGTAATGCACCCTCTGTAGGTCTCTAAAGATGTACTTTGTTTTGTACATGTAGGTGAATTCCTGAAAATTGTAGGCAAATACATTATACCTTAAATTTATTGGGATAGCCACAAATTTATAAGAAAACTTTTATGTGATTAATCATAACCTAGTTTATCTGTGTAGTTAATTTGGAACTATGTCTAATTACTTTTTTAATAGGGGCCAGATGAAGTTGCATATCAAGTAAAGCCTTGAAGGCCATTTTGAAAGTTTGGATTTTATTCTAAATGCAATGGAAAACTATTGAAAGGTTGTTAAGCAAAATGTTTACAGAACTAATTTATAATGAGACAAAAGTAGAAATAAGCTGATGAGGGATACCTATGGATACTCATTATTTTTAATCAAATTTTCATACTCTTTGCTTTCTGGAAAGACATGTATGTAACATAAAGTTAGTGTTGTCGCATATTAGCAGTGTAGCCTTAGGCAAGTTACTTAACATCTCTGAATATCAGCAACTTCATTGATTCTGAAGCACTGGAAATAATCACACTGACCTCACAGTGGTTGGGGGTTAAATTTCATACTTTATTTATTCATTCAACAGTGAGTTATTACTTCTTGAGTCCTTACTGTGTTGTGTGCCAGCTATGGTTCTGGGAGGTAAGGATATAGCAGTGACTGTTAGGAAGCCCTGGTTTCATGGAGCTGGGTGAGAGAATGAAGAGAAAGCAAGGAAAGTTCCTCTGTCAAGGTGACAGATCTCTTAGGCAGAGATCTGAATGAGAAGAGGCTTTGAGTCATGCAAATATCTGCGAAAGAGATTACTAGACAAAGAGAACTACAATTTCAAAACCCTGAGATAGAATCCTTCTTGTTTAGTGTACTTAAAAGCCATCAAGGCCTTCACAGTTTGAGGTCAGAGAACAAAAGTAAGAGTGGTGTAGGAGATGAGAGCAGAAAGATAACCTGGGGGCAAGATCATGCAGAACCATGTAGGCCAATGTAAGAACTTTGGGGAGTGACATGGTCTGAATTATATTTTCACAGGAACACTGGCTATAGAGTAGAGAATAGATTTCATACTTTAGCAAGAAGAGGATCTCTAAATTCAATACCTGGACTCTTTGGTCTCTGAAGCTATAACCAGAAAGAGAAGGCACAGAGCTCAACTCCTGAAATGGAAGCCTCCCCAGGCTGACTGGTGTATCTGGAAGCTGGGTATCTGGGTACCTGTCTACAAAATTCTGGGGTCACTGCCACTGGTTGTACCCATTGTCGATGTGTTTCCAGAAGAGGTAGGAGGGAGCAAGTCACCTTCTGCTCTAGAATAAGCTTTGTAATTTTCTTCCAGGGTGAGAGATCTCCAGCCAAGAAATTGAAACCTGGTTTTAATCCAGGAGAAGCCTAATGGCCTTGGTGGAGGCAAATGTAAAATCCCTAGACATGAAGAGGACAGAAAACGAAGATAAACTCATTCAAGACAGCAAAAGAGACACTGATGTATAGAACAGTCTTTTGGACTTTGTGGGAGAGGGAGAGGGTGGGATAATTTGGGAGAATGGCATTGAAACATGTATAATATCCTGTATGAAACGAGTCGCCAGTCCAGGTTCGATGCACGATACTGGATGCTTGGGGCTGGTGCACTGGGATGACCCAGAGGGATGGTACGGGGAGGGAGGAGGGCTCAGGATGGGGAACACGTGTATACCTGTGGCGGATTCATGTTGATATATGGCAAAACCAATACAATATTGTAAAGTTAAAAAAATAAATTAATTAAAAAAATTTTTTTCAAAGAAAAAAAGAAAGCCCCACCCAAGATGAGCCTGTAACATAAAAGTTCACAGCAGGGAGAAAAACACTGTTATGAAAAACAGCTAACAAGTCGGACAATTCACTTGTAAGCTTCATGTCTCTCAGCAAGTGGTGTTAGTTGTTCAGTCATGTCTAACTCTTTGGGACCATATGGACTGTAGCCTGCCAGGCTCTTCTGTCCATAGAATCCTCCAGGCACGAATACTGGAGTGGGTTGCCATTTCCTTCTCCAGGGGATCTTCTTGACCCAGGGATTGAACCCGTGTCTTCAGCATTCTCTTTCATTGGCAGGAGGATTCTTTACCACTGAGCCACCTGGGAAGCCCCCCAAACGTAAGAGTATGCTCACAGACATCAGAATACGACAAGGATTCCTGCTAACATACTTACTAAATAAAGTTTGAGTAGATAGTCTAGCCTCTACATGAGAGAAGAAGAAGACATAAGATTTGTAAGAATTAGGGAAAACCTAATTGTTATTTGCAGTGGAAGTCGTTTTCTATATTGCAAATCTAAGAATCTACAGATATATTTTATAACTAATAAAAAGCTTGATCAAATTTGCTGAATGCAAAATCAATAATCACAGCAATATATATCACCAATGATGATTTAAGCAATGTAATAGTTAAAACATTCCATTTTATAATAGCAAAGGAAAAAAGTATGAAATATACTTTGAAATAAATTTGGAAAGATTCTATATTATAAAGATGGTATTTTTTTTCCCCCAAATGGGTTTATTTAACAGTTTAATGCAGTTCCACTCAGTATCCTAATAGTGCTTTTCACAGAACAGGACTTACTAATTCTAAACTGAATCATATGGAAGAGTGAAGATCCAAAATGTCAATAACAATTTTGAAAAGGAACGACATGCATGGAAGACTGACTCTACCATATATCAAGATTTATTATGTCTTTAAATTCACTCAGCATTACTTTATAATTTTTAGTATAAACTTTGTACATATTTTATATTTATTCCAATATATTTGATTATTTTGATACTATTATGAATATTTTAAGTTGATTTTCTTAACACCCATTGTAAGTAAATATTGATCTTGCAATCTGTGACTTTGTTAAATTTGCTTATTTGTTCAAGTAGATTTTAACTTCTTGTGGGTAGATATATAATCACACAAGCAATAAATACCAAAATTTTTTTTAAATTTTACTACTTAATCTACTAAATATGCTTTTAAAAAGATTTATTATGAAGCTATAGTAATTTAAAATATAGTATTGGCACAAGAATGGGCAAATAGACCAATGGAACAGAATGAAGAACTGGAAATTTATAAACATATGGAAGAAAGTCTATGAACATATGAGAGAAGTGGTGTCACAAATCAAAAGGGAAGCATAAACCGTTTAATAAACCGTATTATGGAAATTGGTTCCCCATCTAAAAAAAATATTCCTTTCTCAAACTATACCCCAAAATAAATTACGGGGGCTTCAAAGATTTACATACAAAAAATAATTAAAACTATTGGAATAAATGTTTGAAGAATATTGTTATAATCAATGACAAAGGTCCACAAACTTTCTGTAAAGTGCTAGATAATAAATATTTTGGGTTTATACACCACACACAGGTTGTGTTTTTTATGTATATATATATATATATATATATCAACCTTTAAAAATGAAAAAAAAAATTCATCATGGGCCATTCTAAATAGACTGTTGCCTGATTTTGACCCAGTCAGACATATTTGGCTAACTTCTGATTTTTGGGTAAAGGACAATTAAAATAAGGTGAATATACAATTTAAAAATTAAAAGACAAGTCAGATACTGGGAGAAAATATTTATAACCTATTTAACAAAGTTTTAGTATCTGGAAGATATGAAGAGCTCCTACAGACCAATAAGAAAACAAAAACCCAATAGGGAAATGGAAAATGGCAATTCAAGTTAAAAAAAAAAAAAACTGGATTATTCTTAGGAATTAGGAAAATAGAAGCTAAAATAAAAATAATATACTATTTTTCCCCTGAGATTGGCAAAAATTATAAAGTCTGACAGATCCAAGTATTGAGGAAGATGTAGAAAAAATTTCATACACTGCTGGTTGGAGTATAAATCGGTGCACCAACTCCAAAGCCTGGTGATGAATCCCACATAACCAAGTATGTCATGAGTTTGAAAAAATGCTAATAAAAATTTAAGATTAAGCTAATAAAGGCACACTGTCTAGATCACAGGATTTAATAGCATCAATTTCCTCTGACCTTATATATCTATGTCTTTTATATTCAGATGCCGCATTTTAAGAGCAAAACTGATTAATTAGAATGCTTTGAGAATGCTGATGAAGTATCTGCTGAAACTATGAACTATAACAGTTGATTGACGTGGGAATATTTAGCCCTTGGAAGAAAAAGACAGTGCAAATAAAAGAATATAAATGTGGGAGCAGCTAGGCTTAGTTTGCAATCGGTTGCTATACATTTACCTATTGGTATGCTGTACATACCAATCAGATGCTGTTCCAGGGCTACCATGTTGCACAACTGGGCTTTGAAAGTGAATGGGTTATGTAGAAGCCTAAACTGGATGACTTTAAGCAAGTTACTTAGAAGTCTTCATTTTCTTATCTAAAAAATTGAGCTAATAATTCAAAGTTTTTGTAGATTTAAAGATGATATAAGAAAACCCCCTACCAAATAGTATGCATTGAAGCAGTCATAATATTGAAATTTTAACAGTGGTTAAGAAAATGAATTTTAGATTCAAGCAGACAGACTCTTCAGCTCAAATCACATCTCTAATGTTTCCTGAGTGTGTTAAAGTTGATAAATTAACCTCTCTGGTACTGAGTTTCCTCATTTGTAAAATGTGAAGTAATAGCTCCTCTTTAGTAAGAGTCAGAAATTATTCTGAGAACTGTATATACATTAAACTATTTGCTAACTACAGAAACTTTGGTGTGAGTACTGTTAATACCCCCCTCCTTCAAATAGAGGCATACAGAGTTTGAACAAACTGCCTCAAATCATAAAACTGAGGAAGAGAGAGAGTTGAGATTTTAATCCAAAGGGTCTCAAGTCCAGGATACAAGCTACACTAAACTGCCTTTCTAAGTCACTCAAAGGATTAAATGAGGTCATAGATATGAAGAATTTAGCATGGTGTATACAAGGTAGTAAGCACTTAATGGATTTTAGCCTTGTAGTGCTCAAGATTCTTTTGGTAACAAATTAGTTTAAGCTCATCTGCCCACTCAAATACTCAGAGAGGAATATATTGATTTACATGACTAAAAACTGGGTCAAATGAGGTCAGCAGGACTCAATCTCTCTCTCCATCCCTTACTCTGCTTTTCTTCCTGTTGGCTATATTCTTAGGCTGCTGCCATATAGTAACAAAGAGAGTTACCAGAAGCCTTCAGTATGCATTATCTTTATACTTAGCAATTCTTAGAACCTTGTTTTCTAGTCGTGTCTTTCATTGGCCTAGCATAGGCACAGGTTCTATTTAAAAATGATGACAACAACCAGAAAGAGGAGCAATTTCTACATCTAGGTCATGTCTCACCCTGAGATTAGGGGATGAGATCAGCCCCATCCAATCATATCACTAAAACTGAAAGGGGGTGTTTGACCCAAATGTATCATTCACAGTGTGGTTAAGAAACTTGCCTCTTCACGTCTAGGAACCCCAAAACAGAAAAGCATTAGAAAGAAAGACAAGCTCTTTCCAAAGAAAACCTGAATAAGGTGGCACCTGATTGATCATCCTCAAATGATCAATATATCCAGATATGATCAACTATCCAGATATGTTTATTCTCCATGCTTTGCTGATCACCTGCTGCTGCTGCTGCTAAGTTGCTTCAGTCGTGTCTGACTCTGTGCGACCCCATAGACGGCAGCCCACCAGGCTTCCCCGTCCCAGGGATTCTCCAGGCAAGAACACTGGAGTGGGTTGCCATTTCCTTCTCCAATGCATGAAAGTGAAAAGTGAAAGTGAAGTCACTCAGTCGTGTCCGACTCTAGCGACCCCATGGACTGCAGCCTACCAGGCTCCTTCATTCATGGGATTTTCTAGGCAAAAGTACTGGAGTGGGGTGCCATTGCCTTCTCCATTGCTGATCACCTAGTCACTCTAAATTTACTCTTCAATATTCTTAGTTCTCCCAAGTAGAGGCAGGTTTGCCATAATATTCTAACCTTGACCTAAAGGCCTCCGAAACTCATGGGCATAGGGCATAAGAGTGGGGGATTTAAGGGAGAGTTTCAAAGTAAGAAAAACCATCAGTTCACTTTCTCTTTGGTTGCAAATTTCCAAATAATTGCATTATAAATTAGATCAAGGTGTACAGATATGAACAAAATATGAACAAAATAGATTTTTTTTCAGGAAACTTTTAGTGTAAAATTTGTTTTCAGAAAACACTATGAAAACATGTTATTTAAAGCAATAGATCCAACTGATGCCTACCACTATATTAAGATTTAAAAATTAATTCCTCTCTTGTAGTAATTTTAGGAGAAGAAATGCAAATAGATCTTATATTGTTTAATGTATTTTTTTCTTTTTTAAATTCACGTTTAGTTTTCAGTTGAGGTACATGAATTTTCTTTACTACCATACTCAAACTTCCAGTTTAGAAAATATTTTTTGAAAGTACAATATATCCAAACAGATTAGTCATTTTTCTTTAATGTAGCTTTGCCAAATGCTACAACATTAAAACAAGACATTCGTGAGATATGATTCAGTTAGCCCAGCCTTAGAAAAGTAACATAGCCACATGACAAGTACAGGGTATTAGCTGTACCTCATAGTATTTTGTTCTATGTGTATTCTTTGATCTGTTCGTCAAAGTCCTTAATTTTTAATATGCCAATATGATTCAATAAAATTTAAGAAAAATTTATCTTCAGAACATTAATTGAATTATATGAAATGCAAAATATCAGTGGTATTGTAGGTACAAGGAAAAAAAAAACTGCTGTCTATCAAAAATGTTGGGAAAAATCCTTATCAAGAAGATGCCCTAAGCAGTATAAAATCCTTAGGTAAATATTTTTATATCTATGATACATTGTCCTAGATCTTGAAGATTCTCACCTGGTTAAAGGCAGGGTACTGGATATTATGGTCTCCGGCGACATTTTTCTAGGTCTGATCCTCTCTTCCTAATCTCATATTGATTTTAATATTAGGTCAGAAATGTCAAAAGTAAATTTTCTAGCTCTTCTTTGCTGATATTTTTCTCTCACACCACTCTGTCCTGTGCCTGATTGGGGTCATCCTGAACAACATACCTGGACTATTTCAGTGCATCTCTTTCACCTATCTTGTCATTTGTAACTCAAAAGAAAAGTCTTTCTGATGATTACAATTTTTTAATTTCTTCTTGCTGAATAAAGTTATGTAAAAGTAGCAATACTTTTGGTTCTTGTTGTATGACTAGTACTATGCTTGGCTACTGAAACGAAATGGTGTATTACTTATGGTCCAGTGTAATTTATTCAGTCATTTCAAATTGGTTACATATAAATGTTAAATGATTTTGTGGGGTTTTTCTCCAATCTCTGCATGCACCTGAGTTATATCTCCCTTTCCTTTTCTTTAAAGACACCTAAAGTAGGTTACAAAACTCCCATTCAAGAGTGGCTATTAAAAGCTCAGTTTAGACCAGCTTATAACTGATGTACATCTCCTGTTGCTAACCAGTACAGTAGACATACAGGAACATAAAGCGGAGAGTAATGCACAGTCTGCTATTGTCTCTTCCTACCTCTTGTTCCCCTTGAGGTGGTCAGCCTCTAGAAGATCTACTCCTTTCTCCCCTAGGCTCTGGTTCTTCAGGAGTGTTGAAGGTTAGGAAGATGTGAGATGGATAGATAGAGAGAGAGGAAGAACAGGTAGATATCTCTTACTTACGTGGCCACTGATTATAACCTTCTTTCTGTCATTGCTGCTCCTCTGGCTAAGCAAACAAGGGAAGACGGAGACAGAGATACAAAGAGGTGTATGTGTGTGTGTGTGTGTGTAGAGTGAGAGAGACAGAGAGAAAGAGATATGACCTCACAGACAAATACATATTGGGGTTCAGAGAAATACTCACATAGAAAGCCAGAGAGATATTTGGAGAACCAGAGATCACATAGAGATACACAGAGAGATGGACATACAGAGAAGCAAAGACACACAGAGACACTCAGAAACAATAGATACACATACAGAATGACATAAAGGGATACACAGACTTAAAGAAAGAGACAGAAACAGACAGCCTAAGAGACAGAGATAAATAAGAGAAAGACACAAAGGGAAAAGAAACAGAAATAGACAAAAGGGAGAGTCACAAAGTGAAACAGAAAAACAGAGACCTAGAGAAAAAGAGAGAGGAAGAAAAAACACATTCTCACAAAAATATACGGAGAGACTGACTATGTAGAATATGATAGACAAAAAGAAAGGGGATAAAGAAAGACACAGAAAGAGCCACAGACGAAAAAGAGACAAATGAAGACATGGAGACACGGATGCTGACTCTGAACCGATGCTGACTCTGAGAGATGAGATACCCTCTAAGAGACAGAGATGGAAATGGGAAGATCACCAGCTCTGGAGCTAACTTGATTCTTAGTCTTCCCGTCACCTGGCCAGTTCTCTTTTCCTGATTACCATGGAAACTTCCTGGGTACTCTCCTCACCTCTCCCCAGCCTGGACTTGCACCAGGTTGAGTTTACTGTTTCTAGAACCCAGAGAGCCCTTAACAGCATCACAGGCACGGGGCCTGATTTAATACCGGCGCCCACTAGTACTGCATTAATATTAGTCCCATGCTCGATGTGACCACATTGTTTCATGAAATGCCCAATAGACAAAGCAGCCAGTAGTGAATGGATAGTGCAATGAATTATTTGAACTAGGATTTTTTTCTTAGTTGAGGATAGTCACTTTCGCAGAAACTACTGAACGCTAAAAACAGAAACTAACAAAACCATTTTTATCTCGAAGTGAGTAACTAAACAAACAAGTGTAAGGCATTCTCATTCTCCTTTTAATAAATTTAACCTCAGTCTCCATTTTATGGTTGAGTACTGCTGCTGCTGCTGCTTCATCGCTCAGCGGTAGGATTTCCTCCACACTCTCTCCAGCACCTGTTTGTGGATTTTTGATGATGGCCATTCTGACCGGCGTGAGGTGATATCTCATTGTAGTCGATTTGCATTTCTCTAATAATGAGTGATGTTGAATATCTCTTCATGTGTGCCCTTATCAAAGTCTACTGCTTCAGAGAAGTCTTCTCTGAACTTCAGGCTTCCCCTCATTTCCAGTCTGAGTTAAGCATGCTCTCCCTTGTGAACTTACTAAATGGCACAAATATGTCTGTTTCCTCTACTACAATTATGAGTTTCCCCAAGGGGGTTGGCAGTATCTTGTTCTTCTCCAATTTATCCCATATTATTGGCACCATGGGCTTCCCTCCTGGCTCAGCAATAAAGACTCTGCCTGCAATGCGGGAGATCCAGGTTCAATCCCTGGGACAGGAAGATCCCCTGGAGGAGGGTATGGCAACCCACTTCAGTATTCTTGCCTGGAGAATTCCATGGACAGAGAAGATTGGCAGGCTACAGTCCATAGGGTCACAAAGAGTTAGATGTGACTCAAGAGACCTAGCATGCATGCATATGGCACAATGTCTGAAACATTGTAGAAATTTAATAAATGCTTGAAAAATAGATATGATGACTTCTCCAAATAAATTAATTTGTACTGCTTTTAACTCCAGGAAAATTTTATTTTAAGCAATGTATATATTCAATGAAACTCTATTAAAATGTATTATGCTCCCCTTCTTAAAAATTAATCAAAATACTGAGTGCAAGAAACAGTAAATTCTACTGGTCTTGTTGGATAAAAATCATGTGTTGTGGGAGCAGCCAAACTGAGCTTGGAGCCTTATCCTCTCACATACTGTTCATAGAATCTTGTGAAAGTTACTTAACTCCCTTAGGATTCATTTTCTTCATCTGTAAAATGGACACAATAGGAGTACAGATTTAATAAGAGGTACTGTGAAGTCAATATGAGTCAAAAAATGAGAAAGACTTAGAAAAGTTCTTGGCACATAGTAAGTATTCAATAAATGTGAGCTGTTAATGTCTTCACTTTTTCCTTAATGGTTCAGAAACTTCAATATGTGTCACTTTTATGCTGTGGTTTAATCAGATCAGATCAGTCGCTCAGTCATGTCCGACTCTTTGCAGCCCCATGAATCGCAGCACGCCAGGCCTCCCTGTCCATCACCAACTCCCGGAGTTCACTCAGACTCACGTCCATTGAGTCAGTGATGCCATCCAGCCCTCTCATTCTCTGTCATCCCCTTCTCCTCCTGCCCCCAATTCCTCCCAGCATTAGAGTCGTTTCCAATGAGTCAACTCTTCGCACGAGGTGGCCAAAGTACTGGAGTTTCAGCTTTAGCATCATTCCTTCCAAAGAAATCCCAGGGCTGATCTCCTTCAGAATGGACTGGTTGGATCTCCTTGCAGTCCAAGGGACTCTCAAGAGTCTTCTCCAGCACCACAGTTTAAAAGCATCAATTTTTCGGTGCTCAGCCTTCTTCACAGTCCAACTCTCACATCCATACATGACCACAGGAAAAACCATAGCCTTGACTAGATGAACCTTTGTTGGCAAAGTAATGTCTCTGCTTTTCAATATGTTATCTAGGTTGGTCATAACTTTCCTTTCAAGGAGTAAGCGTCTTTTAATTTCATGGCTGCAGTCACCATCTGTAGTGATTTTGGAGCCCAGAAAAATAAAGTCTGACACTGTTTCCACTGTTTCTCCATCTATTTCCCATGAAGTGGTGGGACCAGATGCCATGATCTTTGTTTTCTGAATGTTGAGCTTTAAACCAACTTTTTCACTCTCCTACCAAGATATCTAAGGAAGTTTGTCTTTCTAGTAAATGAACTCAGACTGCTGGGTTTTTTAAATCCTTATGGCTATCATTTTCTTATTTTCTTGCTTGCTATCAGCTGACATTTATTGCTAAAACCATGTGTCTCTCCGTGGCTTTGCCACTCCAATTTTTACTATATCATACTTAACATTCTATGAACTAGGAAAACATACTACTAAGTTTCTTAAAATAATCTGGAAAGTAATAGATAAGACTATGAACTAAATCCTAATCATAAGGAATTCTCATGTCCAGAAAATAAAAAGTATGTTATTATATGGAAACATTTATTTCCTAGATGCATTTTGTGCTTTCTTCCTGTCAACAGAAAATGCTGTATGTTTCTGAGTAATAAACTTCTGGGATAATTAAAGTGGTATCTCACTTGCATGCCATCTGTAGAAGGATAATATGGCACAGTGGAAATAGCAAAGACAACAGAGATCTGAGACCAAATTTTAATTCTACTTGCTCATGTGAACTTGAGCAATTTGTTTAGTATTTCTGAGCTTGACTTTCTTCACATTAAGATAAAAACACTTCTGGAATAATAAGACCTATAGGATTAGAAATTGTTGATGTAAATAACCAGTGTGCCAGTAAACAATAGGGCTCAAAATATAAGAATCATTAAAGTTATCATCTGTTCATCCATAATTGTCTTTAGTGTGCAATCCAAATATTTAAATATTTTAACTTTTCACAGATTTATATTTTACTCTCTGAAATACCTTTTTTGGTTTTATAACAAATCTTAATATTTTACTGGATCAATAATGCCTTGATAAAATGAATTATCTCTGTCTGCTTTTCTTTTTTAACCTCCATTTAAAAATAAGGTTGAATATTAAAATTTTAATTCAATATGTCTAAATTATTAACAGATAGTTTTGGTAAAGGAAGAATTAAAACTTTTATCCCTTTTGTTCCCTGCCTTGATTTGAATAATTTGAACGGTCCTGGCTTGCTCATTCTCCACTATGTATTCTGCTGATGTTTCCTTTGAACAGTTCTGTCTCCATCTGTCTCCAAATCTGTCTTGCATTTTTCAAATAAATATTAATAAATTATAGATGTTTTTGTTAAACAGACTGAATCTTAATAATAAAAGGAAACAAGACAGGAGTATAGAACTCTATAAACTGAATACACCCCAATGATGGTTAATATGACATCAGTGGTTTATCTAATTTTTAGGGGACCAATAAGCACACAGTTTATATAATGTGCTTTGCCTATTGCTTGATCTAGCCATTTTTCAATATTCATGTATAAATGGTGATATCTAATGTATATAGCAGGCTATAAATTCTAATTAGATCACAACTTCCCATTCTTGGAACAATAAACACAGTATTAATCATTTTGTCACATTCAAGACATACTGAACTACCTTATTTGATCCACTTCCAAATCTAGTCTAAACTGAAGTAGAATTGTCTCTCATTCCCCTAAAAGATAGCTGAGAAATAAGAGGTCGGTAAAGGAGGAACTGATTTATTATGACTGGATGGCTATCTCTGTCTGATTAATTACTCTTTACTTTAAGATGCCTACATTTTAAACTTCTCATTATTTGCCCTCTCAAATAAAATATATCTTTCAGATCTCTGGAGCATGTTTAAAATTAAATTTTAGTCCTTTAACATTTGAAAGCAGCGTTTCTACTAGCTCAGATTCATTACTGATTTTGCTGTGTCGCCTAAAATTTAATTATAAAGATGACACTTTAATCCCAGTGAAACTGGTTGGTTTATTATAAGTGAGGGACAAAAATGCCAACAGACAGATCAGAGCTCCAGAAATATTTTTTTTTATTTTTTCCAACAGAATGAGTTATATTAACATGGAAATGTATGCGCAAGTAAACTTCAAATGTTATTCTTGTAGCAGCGTACATTCATAAGGGCAATGATACCTGACATTGTGGTTCCTTTTTAGGCACTTAATGACTTATTGGATCATTAAACACCATTCGCTCCCTGCTTTTCATGGACCCTGGAGCTAGTCATTAACTCCATAGTGAGGAATGTGAACAATGGAGTTACTGTCTAATTGTAGTTACAATCTTCTCTCCCCTGTTATCATGTATCTATATAACTAATATCAGAAGCTTTATTATTTCTATCACCTCTGTAGTGACTGATGCCTTCATTGAATGATTTTTAAATCTGTTTTATAAGAGAAAACTGTTATATGCATTTGATACATAGAATGGCATTTTTCAATTTGGGGGAAAATAAAAGTTAACAATAAAATAATCCATATAAAATGGTAATTCAAAACAAACTTGGACAGTACTAAAAAAACAATACTGAAAAATAACTCAAGTATAAAACTATATTTTTAGAAATATAAGCCATATTTATAAAATAAACCTGTCTTTCTGATTATTAGTTAGCTTAATTTATATTTAGATTTTGAATGCTTTTCTCCCAATGTATAAATCATGGTACAAAAGTGCACATTCTATGATTTTAGTTGTTAAATATTTTAAGGTATATTCTAAAAGTAAAAACATGTACTGTTTTAAAAGTACTTGCTTTTGAGGTCATTATTTGATTGCCCTAGGAAAGAGAGTTGTTGGATTCTTTTCCCTATTGATGGCTTCCAGATTAAACCATAGACTAAAGGTTACAAAATACAGCCCATAAGCCACATTCAGCTCAAAGATTCATATGCTTCCATAAAAATTCAATTAAATCAAAACACTTAAAATTGACTTCTAAGAGAAAGCTTAGAGAAAACTTTTTGACTTTGGCTTAGGCAAATATTTCTCAGATATAACACCAAAGCTCAATCCTTAAAAAAAAAAAAAAAGAATGATAAATTAGACTTTACCAAAATTAGAAATATATGCTATTTGAAAGTCATGTTAGAAGAATGAAGACAGGCAACAGACTAAGAGAAAATATTTTCCAAATCATAAATCTGATAAAGGACTTGTACCCAAAATTTATAAAGGTCACTCAAAATTC
This sequence comes from Bos indicus, assembly GCF_029378745.1. Lineage (NCBI taxonomy): Eukaryota > Metazoa > Chordata > Mammalia > Artiodactyla > Bovidae > Bos > Bos indicus. Next base: position 10,144,811 of record NC_091789.1, on the reverse strand, counting down.
AGAAAAAGAAAAATCAACAACACAATTTAAAAAGAGAAGAGATGTGAACAATTACTTCACTAAAGATATATGGATGGGAAATAAGCATATATAATCATGCTCAACATCATTAATGGTTAAGGAAATTGCCAGGTAGTGCTAGTGATAAAGAACCTGCTTGCCAATGCAGGAGACTACTTAAGAGACATAGGTTCCATCTCTGGGTCAGGAAGATCCCCTGGAGGAGGGCACAGCAACCCACTCTGGTATTCTTACCTGGAGAATCCCATGGAGAGCAGAGCCTGGCAGTCCATAGGGTCACAGCTTTAAAAAAAACTGACAATACCAAATGAAAGGATATGAAGTAACTATAACTCCTATTCATTGGATGGACTGCAAATATTTTTCCAAGTGGAAACTTCATATGCACTTAAACATAAACTTACCACATAACCCATAAACCCCACTCTTAAGTGTTCACACAAATGAAATAAAAACTTAAATTTGCACAAAAATCCACACATGAGTGTTTATTAGTAATCAACAAAATATGAAAACAGCACAAATAGTTTTCAGCTGGGAAATGGATAAACAAATTGTGGCTCATCTGTCCAACAGAATGGAATACCACTCATCAATAAAAAGAACAAATTACTAATAAATGAAATAACTGAGATGTGTCTCTAATTAGGCTAAATGAAAGAAACCAGAGTCTAAAAGCTACATACATCATGATTCTATTTATGAGATTGTTGGAAAAACAAAACCATAGATATAAAATAGAAACAAAAACACTAGTCACCATGTGTTGGGGATATGGAGGAAGAATACACTGCAAAAGGACACAGGGAAAATTTGGAGATAATACTATTGTTCTATCTTGATTGTGGTGGTGGTTACACAACTTACATGTCTGTGAATTCTCAGAACTTCACAATTAACAGGGAAATTTTTACTATATGTAAATTGAACTCTTTTAAGAAGATATAGGTGAAAATGGTACAATAATTCAGAAATTTTACATGTTACTACTGATTATTTTCCCTGGAGTAGGAAATGGCAACCCACTTCGGTATTCTTGCCTGGAGAATCCCATGGACAGAGGATCCGGGTGGGCTACAGTCCATGGGGTTGCAAAGAGTCAGACACAACTGAGCAACTAACACGCTGATTACTTTATCCTGGGGAAAAAAGAGGAAAACCAGGTAACACTAGGACAATATTTTGTTATTCAACAAGTATTTAAGAAGCACCAACTGTCTTTTCCAATGAGTCAGCTCTTTGAGAAAGATGGAGGGCAGGAGGAGAAGGGGGGTGACAGAGGATGAGATGGTTGGATGGCTTCACTAACTCAATGAACAAACTCTAGAAGACAATGAAGGACAGGGAAACATGGCATGCTTCTATGGGGTCACAAAGAGTCTGACAGGACTTGGCAACTGAACGACAACTGTAAGTTAGGTATTATTCTAAACAATGAAAATGCAGCTAGGAATAAAGCAAACAAGAATCTTCAAGCTTCTGGACTTATATTCCAGAAGAAGGAGACACAATTACCACATACACATGTGAAATAGACAGTTGCTGCTGCTGCTGCTGCTGCTGCTAAGTCGCTTCAGTCGTGTCCGACTCTGTGCGACCCCATAGACGGCAGCCCACCAGACTTCCCCGCCCTTGGAATTCTCCAGGCAAGAACACTGGAGTGGGTTGCCATTTCCTCCTCCAATGCATGAAAGTGAAAGGTGAAAGTGAAGTCGTTTAGTCGTGTCCGACTCTTAGCAACCCCATGGACTGCAGCCTACCAGGCTCCTCTGCCCATGGATTTTCCAGGCAAGAGTACTGGAGTGGGTGCCATTGCCTTCTCTGAAAATAGACAGTCAGATGCTAATGAGTGCTAGAGAGAATAATAAAGCAAAGAGTTGACAGAGTCAAAAGTTGAAGATTGAAATGTAAAATAACATAGATAAGGAAAGCTTCACTGAGAAGGTGCATTTGAACAAACAGCTGAAGGAGATAAGAGCACTAGGTATGCATTTTTCTGTATTCAGGAAGAGGGAAACACAAGGGCAAAGGCCTTGTGACAGGAGTGTGCCAGGTATGCCTAAGGAGACATATATTGGCCCATGTGCCTGAATTAGAATGAGGGGAGAGGAAGAATAACAGGAGATGTCAGAAAATTAAAAGGAGCCAGGTTGGGCATGGCTTTGTTTTCATCGTTATGAAAAGCTATTAAATGTGTTCAGAATAGAAATGGCATTATTTGACTACCATAATAACACTAGATTATGGTGGAAAAGGTAGAAGTAGCAAGGTTAAGATGCTAATACAGAAATCAAGATGAGAAATAATGATGACTTGGAAAAGAGTGTGCACAGTAGAGATAGTGAGATGTTCAATTATATTATCTTTGGAAGGCAAAACCAACAGGATATGCAAATATTTGTAAGATATGGGCTGAAAGTGAAGAAGAACTAAAAAGCCTCATGATGAAAGTGAAAGAGGAGAGTGAAAAAGTTGGCTTAAAGCTCAACATTCAGAAAACCAAGATCATGGCATCTGGTCCCATCACTTCATGGGAAATAGATGGGGAAACAGTGGAAACAGTGGCAAACTTTATGTTTGGGGGCTCCAAAATCACTGCAGATGGTGACTGCAGCCATGAAATTAAAAGACGCTTACTCCTTTGAAGGAAAGTTATGACCAACCTAGATAGCATATTGAAAAACAGAGACATTACTTTGCCAACAAAGGTCCGTCTAGTCAAGGCTATGCTTTTTCCAGTGGTCATGTATGGATGTAAGAGTTGGACTGTGAAGAAAGCTGAGCACCAAAGATTTGATGCTTTTGAACTGCTGTGTTGGAGAAGACTCTTGAGAGTCCCTTGGACTGCAAGGAGATCCAACCAGTCCATTCTGAAGGAGATCAGCCTTGGGATTTCTTTGGAAGGAATGATGCTAATGCTGAAACTCCAGTACTTTGGCCACCTCATGCGAAGAGTTGACTCATTGGAAACGACTCTGATGCTGGGAGGGATTGGGGGCAGGAGGAGAAGGGGATGACAGAGGATGAGATGGCTGGATGGCATCACTGACTCGATGGACATGAGTCTGAGTGAACTCCAGGAGTTGGTGATGGACAGGGAGGCCTGGCATGCTGTGATTCATGGGGTCGCAAAGATTCGGACATGACTGAGCGACTGAACTGAACTGATGGGCTGAAAAAGAAAGTGAGAAATCAAAGATGACTATAAAGTTTTTTACTTAAGTAACCATAGAACTGAAAAGAAAGAAAGTGAAAGTGAAGTCGCTCAGTTATGTCCGACTCTTTCCGACCCCATGGACTGTAGCCTACCATGTTCCTCCATCCATGGGATTTTCCAGACAAGAGTACTGGAGTGGGTTTCCATTTCCTTCTCCAGAGGATCTTCCCGACCCAGGGGTCGAACCAGAGTCTCCCGCATTGTTGGCAGACGCATTACTGTCTGAGCCACCAGGGAAGTCTTATAAAACTGAAGATGTCATTTACTGAGAAGAAGTAGATTTGGGAATAGAGAAAATCAATTGTGTCAAATACTGTGGTTGTGTCAAGACATAACCAATTCCTCCCAGCATTAGAGTCGTTTCCAATGAGTCAGCTCTTCGCATCAGGTGGCCAAAGTATTGGAGTTTCAGTTTCAACATCAGTCCTTCCAGAGAACACCCAGACCTGATCTCCTTTAGAATGAACTGGTTGGATCTCCTTGCAGTCCAAGGGACTCTCAAGAGTCTTCTCCAACACCATAGTTCAAAAGCTTCAATTCTGCAGTGCTCAGCTTTCTTTATAGTCCAACTCTCACATCCATACATGACTACTGGAAAAACCACAGCTTTGAGTAGATGGACCTTTGTTGGCAAAGTAATGTCTCTGCTTTTTAATATGCTGTCTAGTTTGGTCAACACTTTTCTTCCAAGGAGTAAACATCTTTTAATTTCATGGCTGCAGTCACTGTCTGCAGTGATTTTGGAGGCCAAAAAAATAAGGTCTGACACTGTTTCCACTGTTTCTCCATCTATTTGCCATGAAGTGATGGGACCAGATGCCATGATCTTTGTTTTATGAATGTTGAGCTTTAAGTCAACTTTTTCACTCTACTCTTTCACTTTCATCAAGAGATTCTTTAGTTCTTCTCACTTTCTATCATAAGGGTGGTGTCATCTGCATATCTGAGGTTATTGATATTTCTCCCGGCAATCTTGATTCCAGCTTGTGCTTCCTCCAGCCCAGCTTTTCTCATGATGTACTCTGAATATAAGTTAAATAAGCAGGGTGACAATATACATTCTTGACATACTCCTTTTCCTATTTGGAACCAGTCTGTTGTTCATGTCCAGTTCTAGCTGTTGCTTATTGACCTGCATTCAGATTTCTCAAGAAGCAGGTCAGGTGTTCTGGCATTCCCATCTCTTTCAGAATTTTCCACAGTTTGGTGTGATCCACACTGTCAAAGTTTTGGCATAGTCAATAAAGCAGAAATAGATGTTTTTCTGGAACTCTCTTGCTTTTTTGATGATCCAGCGGATGTTGGCAATTTGATCTCTGGTTCCTCTGCCTTTTCTAAAACCAGCTTGAACATCTGGAAGTTCACAGTTAACATCTTATTGAAGCCTGACTTAGAGAATTTTGAGCATTACTTTACTAGTGTGTGAGTTGAGTACAATTGTGTGGTAGTTTCAGCATTCTTTGGCAATGCCTTTTTTCAGGATTAAAATGAAAACTGACCTTTTCCAGTCCTGTGGCCACTGCTGAGTTTTCCAAATTTGATGACGTATAGAGTGCAGCACTTTCACAGCATCATCTTTTAGGATTTGAAGTAGCTCAGCTGGAATGCCATCACCTCTACTAGCTTTGTTCGTAGCGATGCTTCCTAAGGCCCACTTGACTTCACATTCCAGGATGTCTGGCTCTAGGTGAGTGATCATACCATTGTGATTATCTGCATCATGAGGATCATTTTTGTACAGTTCTTCTGTGTATTCTTGCCACCTCTTCTTAGTATCTTCTGCTTCTGTTAGGTCCCTACCATTTAATCCTTTATTGAGCCCATCTTTGCATGAAATATTCCCTTGGTATCTCTAATTTTCTTTAAGACATCTCTAGTCTTTCCCATTCTTTTTTTCCCCCTCTATTTCTTTGCACTGATTGCTGCGGAAAGCTTTCTTATCTCTCCTTGCTATTCTTTGGAACTCTGCATTCAAATGGGTATATCTTTCCTTTTCTCCTTTGCTTTTCACTTTTCTTCTTTCCACAGCTATTTGTAAGGCCTCCTCAGACAGCCATTTTGCTTTTTTGCATTTCTTTTTCATGGGGATGGTCTTGATCCCTGTCTCCTGTACAGTGTCACGAACCTCCATCCATAGTTCCTCAAGCACTCTATCAGATCTAGTCCCTTGAATGTATTTCTCACTTCTACTGTATAATTGTTAGGGATTTGATTTAGGTCATACTTGGTCTAGTGGTTTTCCCCCACTTTCTTCAATTTAAGTCTGAATTTGGCAATAAGGAGTTCATGATCTGAACCATAGTCAGCTCCCAGCCTTGTTTTTGCTGACTCTATAAGGCTTCTCCATCTTTGGCTGCAAAGAATATAATCAATCTGATTTTGGTGTTGGCCATCTGGTGATGTCCATGCATAGAGACCTCTCTTGTGTTGTTGGAAGAGGGTGTTTGCTATGACCAGTGCATTCTCTGGCAAAACTCTGTTAACCTTTTCCCTGCTTCTTTTGTACTCCAAGGCCAAATTTGCCTGTTACTCCAGGTATCTCTTGACTTCCTACTTTTGCATTCCAGTCCCCTATAATGAAAAGGACATCTTTTTGGGGTGTTAGTTCTAGAAGGTCTTGTAGATCTCCATAGAACCGTTCAACTTCAGCTTCTTAAGCATTACTGGTTGGGGCATAGACTTGGATTACTGTGATATTGAATGATTTTCCTTGGAAACGAACAGATATTGTTCTGTCATTTTTGAGATTGCATCCAAGTACTGTATTTTGGACTCTTTTGTTGACTATGACAGCTACTCCATTTCTTCTAAGAGTCAATAGATGGTGATAATACTGATAGGAGCTACTATTATTGAACATCTAGTATATGCAAAACATTCTATATAAGTAACCTTTAACTCTCATGATATCCTTGCAAAGTAAGTAAGTATTGTTACCCTGCATTCACGGAAAAGAAAATCAAACTGTGGAGAAGGTAATGTAGTTGAGATTTCACAACTAGGAGTGTCACAATTATCACTTGAACAGGTCTTTTCCTTTCAACAGGGTGTTTGGAAGTGATCACCCTTGTTAAGTCTTTCTTTCTGTTCTGTCATACCTGAGAGATAGATAAATTCCCATAATTAATAGTAGGACTGTGTTCCCATCTGTAACAAGGAGAGAAGTATATGTCCAACTCTCCAAAAGAAGCATAGTTTGAAAAAAGAAGATAATTTGGGAATGATTCGGAACCTCTTAGAACCAGAAAAACACACTGCCCAGCTTTGCATTCAGCCTCCTTTGTTGAGGGTGGCTCTCCTTAATGGTCAAAATGAATATAAATCTACCTGGTATTTTTAAAATATTTACATAAATTACAGAGGCTGAATAGACCTCTATCAGTGACTGTTGAGGACTAGAGGAAAAAGGGGAATGATGCTACCAGATTCAGAATGTCACTTTATCAAAAATTTAAGAATGTCTGGAAAGACTGACCTCAATCTTTAGCACTATTCTATATTATTAATATGAGGATTCACGATCACTTAGAAAAATAAATGGAGACCCCTAGAAGCCAACACTGGTACACTAAAAGTCTGTCAGATTATTTTTCTGATTGGTTGTTCAAAGTAAATCTCTTCAAAAGGAATTTGATGAGACTTTTCAGGTCATCTTTGTGAAAAAGATCGTTAAGTATTCACTTCATGATAGTGCAAATAGTTTTTTTAAAAAATGACCATCATTATTAGGTATAAAATAAGCTATAAGGATATATTGTACAATGTGGGGAATATAGCAAATATTTTATAATAACTATAAATGAAGCATAAATATTAAAAATGGTAAACCACTTTACTATACACCTGTAACTTATTATTTATCAACTATACTTCAATAAAAAATTTTAAAACAGACCATATGCTAAACCAGCAAATCTAAATAAATCTAAATTCGTATTATATAGTATATGTTTGCTGAAAACAGAAATATCAAATTAGAAATTAATACTAAAAAGATATCTGAAAATATTTGAAATGCCTATAAACTAAAAAACATACTTTGAAATAAATCATCGGCCAAAGAAAAATTTACAAGGCAATTAGAAAAAGCTTTGAGTTGAATGAAAATGAAATCACAACATATCAGAATTTGTAGAATGCAGATAGCACAATACTTAGCAAGAAATTTATAGCATTAAATGCTTTTTTTCAAAAGTCTAAAATATGCTGTCTAAACTGCCATCTCATAAAGCTAAAAATAAAGAAATAAAACAGCGAGTTAAACCAGAGTAAAAAGAAAAAAGGAAATAAATTTAAGAATTGCAATCAGTGAATTAGAAAACAGAAAATAGAGAAAATTTAATGAAAACAAACACAGGTTCTTTGAAAATATGCATAAACTGGTGAACCTCTAGTTAATTGAAAGAAAACCTTTAGTCAATGAAAGAAAACAAATTAGATATATGAGCAATAAAAGAGAGAGTACCATTATCAATCATATGGAATTTAAAATAATGATGAGATTATTAAAAATTTATAACAATAAATTTGACAACTTAGATGAAATAAACACACTTCTAGAAATCACTTAAATAACTAAACTGACATAAAAATTAGAAAATTTGGATAGTCATATCTATCAATGAAACTGAATTCATAATTTATAACATTCTTACAAACAAAACTCCATAACCAAGTTGCTTCACAGGTAAATTATTTAAAATACTTAAGGAAGAAATGAAAACTGGAAAAGGTCAGTTTTCATTTCAATCCCAAAGAAAGGCAATGCGAATGAATGTTCAAACTACTGCACAATTGCACTCATCTCACACTCTACCAAAGCAATGCTCAAAATTCTCCAAGCCAGGCTTCAACAATACGTGAACCATGAACTTCCAGATGTCCAAACTGGATTGAGAAAAGGCAGAGGAACCAGAGATCAAATTGCCAACATCCACTGGATCATCAAAAAAGCAAGAATTCCAGAAAAACATCTACTTCTGCTTTATTGACTATGCCAAAGCCTTTGACTGTGTGCATCACAACAAACTGTGGAAAGTTCTGAAAGAGATGGGAATACCAGACCACCTGACCTGCCTCTTGAAAAATCTGTGTGCAGGTCCAGAAGCAGATAGAACTGGACATGGAACAACAGACTGGTTCCATATCAGGAAAGGAGTACATCAAGGCTGCATATTGTCACCTTGATTATTTAACTTATATGCAGAGTACATTATTACAAAATGCTGGGCTACATAAAGCAAAAGCTGGAATCAAGATTGTTGAGAGAAATATCAATAACCTCAGATATGCAGATGACACCACCCTTATGGCAGAAAGCAAAAAAGAACTAAAGAGCCTCTTGATGAAAGTGAAAGAGCAGAGTGACAAAGTTAGCTTAAAACTCAACATTCCGAAAACTAAGATCATGGCATCTGGTTTTATCACACAGTAAATAGATGGGGAAACAACAGAAACAGTGAGAGACTTTATTTTTGGGGCTCCAAAATCACTGCAGATGGTGACTGCAGCCATGAAATTAAAAGGGGCTTGCTCCTTGAACGAAAAGCTATGATCAACCTAGACAGCATATTAAAAAGCAGAGACATTACTTTGCCAACAAAGGTCCATCTAGTTAAAGTTGTGGTTTTTCCAGTAGTCATGGATGGATATAAGAGTTGGACTGTGAAGAAAGCTGAGTGCCGGAGAATTGATGTTTTTGAACTATGGTGTTGGAGAATACTCTTGAAAGTCCTTTGGACTCTAAGGAGATCTAACCAGTCCAACCTAAAGGAAATCAGTTCTGGATATTCATTGGAAGGACTTATCCTGAAGCTGAAAGTCCAATACTTTGGCTAGTTAATGGGAAGAACTGACTCACTTGAAAAGACCCAGATGCTGGAAAAGATTGAAGGCAGGAGGAGAAAGGGATTACAGAGGATGAGATGGTTAGAAGGCATCACTGACTCTATGGACATGAGTTTGAGTAAACTCCAGGAGGTGATGGACAGGGAAGCCTGGTGTGCTGTAGTCCATAGGGTCCCAAAAAGTCAGACACAACTGAGCGACTGAACTGAACTGAACTGAAGGAAGAAATGATGCCAAGCCTATCATTTTTTCACAGAAAATAAGGGCATTTTTTTCACAGAAAATAAGGGATGTGAGTTACAGCTTTCAACTCATTCTAGGAGCTCAATATTACCTTTATACCAAAGCCAGACAACAACATTAATAGAAAAGAAAACTACAGGGACTTCCCTGGTGGTCCAGTGTTTAGGACTCAGCACTTTCACTGCTGTGGCCCCAGGTTCAGTCCCTGGTCAGGGATCTAAGACACCACAAGCTGCATGGCACAGCTGAAAAAGCGAAAAAAAGAAAACTATAGACCAACATTCTTCTTGAGCACAGCCTTAAAAATCATTAATAAAATATTAGCAAATCAAATACAGAAAATAATATTAAATAGACAATATATCCTCAAACTGGATTTATCCTAGAGATGAAAGTTTCATTAATATTTGAATATTGAATGATATAGTTTTCCATATTAATAAATAATAATGAAAACCCAGAAGGTTATTTCAATTTAACAAAAGATGTGCAGATTCAAGATCATTGGTACACTGAAAACTAAGATTTTGCTAGGATAATGAGAGAAAACCTATACAAATGTAGAGCTATACCATGCTCATGGATTGGAAACTCAAAGTTACAATGTCAATTCTCCCTAAATTCATATGCAGATTCAATGCAATTCTAATCAATATTCCAGCAGTCTTCTTCATAGAGATTGACAAGTTGATTCTAAATTTATATGGAAATGCAAATTATTCTGAAAACAAAGGGGAAAGATGGAAGAATTATGCTACGTGCTTCATATTATTTTCCTACAAAAGTTGAAAGAGTGAGATATTAATGAAACATAGATATATAGATTGAACAGAATAAATTGACCAGAAATAAACCTTCATATTTATGCTCCAGTTGATTTTCAACAAAGATGCCAAGGTAATTCAATGGGAAAAACATAAGTTTTCAAAAACTCTTGTTAGAACAACTGGATGTCCATGTGAAAACAAAAAAATGAACTTTGATCATGATGACTTCATATATCCAAAAAGGAATTTGAAATTGATGATAAACTTAGATGTATAAGTATATTTATAAAACAGAATACATGAGAATGCTTTTGTGAGCCTAAGTCAGGCACAGTTTTACTAAACAGGGCGCAAATGTCACAAACTATGAAAAGAAAATAGAAAATTGAATTTGAACAGAATTCAAAACGTCTGATTTTAGAAAGACACAATTTGGAAAAAGAAACAAGTCAAAACTTAGGAAAATACTCAAAATATGTATATCAGATAAAGGATTTGTATCAGGAGTATAAAAATAATGTTTATAATATAATAATAAATAGATAAAAGACAACTCCCATTAAAAACAAGCAAATGATTAGAGCAGATGCTGCACAAAAAAGATAAACATCTCACAGATATGCAAATTTTTAAATGTTCAGTATCAGTCATCAGAGCAATGCAAATTAAAATTGCAATATATTATCATTATATGCTAGCTAAAATTTATAAAATTAAAAGACTGCAAAATCAAGCATTCATGACTATGTAGAAAACTTTCTGTTCTCATACTCCTAATGGGAGTGTAAAATGATACTTCCATTTTGGCAATTTTTTGTGCATACCCTTCCACTTTCTATATGACCCACCAATTCTGTTGTTAGCTATTAGCCCCAAGGAAATAAAATCAAAGTAAAGTCAAGACTTGCACATTAATGTTGATAGCAGCTTTATATATAATAACCCCAAATCTGGAAATAACCCAAATATTCATCAACAGGTAAATGGATACAACCAATTGTGGTATTTCCATAAACAGAGTATTACTCATAACCAACAAAGGAATGTACTACTGAAACACACAAATATATGGATGAATTAATAGCTTTCCTGGTGGCTCAAACAGTAAAGAATCTGCCTGCAATGCAGGAGACCTGGGTTTAATCCCTGGGTCAGGAAGATCCCTTGGTGAAAGGAACGGCTACCCACTCCAGTATTCTTGCCTGGAGAATCCCATAGCCAGAGGAACCTGGAGGACTACAAACCATGGGGTTGCAAAGAGTCGGACATGATGGAGCAACTAACACTTTCACTTCAAATATATTCACAACTGTTTTTTAAATTAAAAAATTTTTACTGAAGTATGTAGTTGATTTATAATGCTGTGTCCTCACATGGACTTTCCTCAGAGCATGTATGCAGACACAGAGAGACAGCTCTCTGGAATCTCTTCTTATGAGGACATTAATCCTATTGATTAAGGCCCCACCCTATTACCTTATATAAACTTGATTACTTAGAGGCCCTATCTCCAGATATAGTCACAATGGAGGTTAGGGATTCAAAATATGAATTTTAAGGGGACACAAACATTCAGTCCCTAACAAGCATAAGGCTTTATGTGTGCTTGTGCTTAGGTGCTTAGTTGTGCCCGACTCTTTGTGACCCCATGGACTGTAGCCCACGAGGTTCCTCTGGCTATAAATTGTCAAAACATATTGAAATGAACTCTTAAAATGGGTACATCTTGCTGTGTTAAATAATGCTTCAAAACATGTTTGTGTGGAAATAGTATAATTCAAGCAGTAGATGCAAATAAACAGATTATATAGATCAAGGAATAAAATCATCACATCACTATTTAGAAGTTTCATATCACATATAAGATATGAATAGATTATATCTCTTTGGGGAGAGAAAAATACCATTAAAATATTCATAGGAATTTAATCAACAGTTTTAGGAGCTTAAAAAATATCCTATGATGAACAATTAAGAGAAACTGAGTTGCTCTGCTTGGAACGGGAAAAACATGATGGTGAGATAAGGCAAAGATAGATATCTACAGGTATTTGATAACTGCTATGAAGAAAGTTAAGTGACTCAGAGTCTATGTAAGTGTAGAAGGTAGGTATGGATGGTTAGATGAAAGTTACAATGGAAACTTTAAAGCTTAATTTGACAAAGTACCTTCAAATAATTAGTGTTGTCCAACAATATACTCAACTTTAGAAATAAGTGATTTGATCGGGGAAAGCAATAATAGTAACTGTCATTTTTCCATAATATTTCAGAATAATTATCATTTAAGCTTTAATAACTTTTCATATGATTCAGTTCAGTTCAGTCATTCAGTCGTGTCCGACTCTTTGTGACCGCATAAATCGCAGCACGCCAGGCCTCCCTGTCCATCACCAACTCCCAGAACTTACTCAAACTCATGTCCATTGAGTCAGTGATGGCATCCAACCATTTCATCTTCTGTCGTCCCCTTCTCCTCCTGCCTTCAGTCTTTCCCAACATCAGGGTTTTTTCCAATGAGTCAGTTCTTCGCATGAGGTGGCCAAGTATTGGAGTTTCAGCTTCAGCATCAGTCCTTCCAATGAACACCCAGGACTGATCTCCTTTAGGATGGACTGGTTGGATCTCCTTGCCATCCAAGGGACTCTCAAGAGTCTTCTCCAACACCACAGACAACAAATGTCAAAGAGGTGGCCAGTAATTCATAACAGTCTTCAACAGGATTAATTATTGATTCTTATGATAATTTACATATAACAGCTTGTTCTCTAATGCTTTGTTTACCAAATTTATCATGCAATATTAGAAGTTGGAGACAAGAGAACAATCAAGTGCCTTCTCTCCCCCCCAATAAGAAATGATAACATGATTCTTGATGACTATGTTTGTTTAAAATAATGCAATTTTTTTTTATATTTGATATTGGAGCACATGATGCAGACAGGATGTTGGTATTTGGCACAGAATCTGGCTTAGATGATCTGGTGAAATACAAAGACTGAGCATATGATGGAATATTTACATACAGTCCAGATATGTACAACCTCTTATATATGTTACATATATTAATAAGAAATAACAGTGGTCCTTGTCTGTTTATTTTACTATGAGGGAAATCTAAAGACTTACAACAGGCACTTTTATATCTTAAGAAATTTAAATCCTGAATCCTTAATGATTAACTTTGAGAAAGAAAGTATCATCACTTACCTGGGAAGCCCTCTCTAAAATATACCCAAATACAGTTATAACCATGAACCTACACACATTTTAGATGTATTCAAATATTTTTCTATTTTCATTATTCACAATAAAATCTTTAAACAATTAAAATTTTGTTATCAATTTTTCATGTTTCATTGTGTCCTTTTTAATGTTTCTCTTTAATTTTTTTCTATTTTTCTTTCAGTTGCTTTAAGATATAATTGACATACTGCTTGATGTAAGTTTAAGGTGTACAACATAAAGACTTGGCTTACATACATCATGAACGCCATACAAAGTTTAGTGAACATCCATCATGTCACGTAGACAGAAAAATAAAGAAAGTGATGAGAACTCTTAGTGTTTACTCTCTTAACTTTCATATATAACATACAGCAGAGTTAGTTATGTTTATTATGTTGTATACTACATCCCAAGCACTTATTTATCTTATAACTGGAAGTATGCAACTTTTAACTATCTTCATTCAATTTCACTTCCTCCAGTCCATGCCACTGGTAACCACAAATATGATGTGCTTCCCTATGAGTTTACTTGTTTTTTGTTGAAATATAATTGACCGACAACACTATGTAGTTCCTGGTACACAACGTAATGATTTGATATTTCTATACATTTCAAAATGATCACCGTGATAAATCTAGTTACCATCTGTCACATGCACAGATATTACATAATTATTGGCTATATTCCCCACACTGTAAATTTCATAATTTTGACTCATTTGTTTTCTAATTGAAAGTTTGTACCTCTTAATCTCCCTTACCTATTTCTTTCCTCTTCCCCCTTATTCCCCCTCTGGTAACCACTTGTTTGTTCTCTGTATCTATTACTTTTTCTGTTTAGCTGTGTTTTCCCACCTGTTTTTTTAGATTCTACATACAAACATATTTGTCTTTCTTTGTCTGACAATCCACCTAGCATAATACCTCTAGATCCATTCATGATGTCGCAAATGGCAAGATGTCATTATTTTTTATAGCTGGGTAATATAATTTGGGTATGTATATATGCATATATGGGCTTCCCATGTAGCTCAGATGGTAAAGAATCTGCCTGAAATGCAGGAGATCGGGTTTGATCCCTGGGTTGGGAAGACCCCCTGGAGAAGGGAATGGCAACCCACACCAGTATTCTTGCCTAGATAATTCCATGGACACAGGAGCCTGGGGGGCTATAGCCCATGGGGAAACAAAGAGTCGGACATGACTGAGTGACTAACACATACACACACATATACATATATGTATATCCATATGTATATATATATATATATATACACACACACACACACATATGTGTGTCTCATATCTTCTTTATTAATTCATTTATTGATGACACTTCAGTTGCTTCTGTATCTTGGCTATTATAAATAGTGATGCAATGAACATAAGGGCATTCATATCTTTTTGAATTAGTGTTTTGTTTTCATCCAATAAACACCCAGTACTGGAATTGATGGAACATATGATAGTTCTATTTTAATTAAAAAAAAAAATCTCCACACTGTTTTCCATCATGGCTGAACCACTTTACAATCTCACCAAGTACACAAGATTTCCCTTGTTTCACATCCTCACCAACACTTATTATCTTTTTGATAATAGCCATTCTGACAAGTGTGAAGTAAAATAACATTGTGGGTTTGATTTGCATTTAACTGATGATTATTGATGCTGAATATATTATCATATGCCTGTTGGCCATCTATATGTCTTCTTTGTAAAAATGTCTATCCAGAACCTCTTCCCATTTTTTAATGGGGTAGTTTAGTATTTCTGATGTTGAGTTGTATGAGTTCTTTGTATATTTTGGCTATTAACCCCTTTCCCAGGTAGATTGCTTATCTCTGCTTTACTCAGTTCTTCTGTGGTTTTATTTTGTTCCTTCTTTTGGAACATAATTCTTTGTCACCTCATTTTGCCTGATCTGCTGTTCTTATTTATGTATTTGGGCAGTTGGTAGCATTTCATCATCTTAGAGAAATGGCTTTATGTAGAACATATACAAAGAACTCATATAACTTACCCCACAAGGTCATGTTGTGTGCAAAACCCCTGGGTGTCCTGGGGATAATACTGGCCCAGTTGTGTGCAGAGCTAGGTCCCAGGGTAGCCAGCTGCAGGGCCAGGTTCCTGTAGCTAATAACAGACTACTGGGGGGCAAGGTTGTTTTCTGACATGGGTTTTCTAACAGCTGGGTCCCAGGGTAGCTGGCTGAAGCATCTAGCAAGTCCTAAAGCTGGTATTAGACTGATGCTGTGTGAGTGGGGCTAGATCATGGGGTGGTTGGCTGAGTGGGCCAAAGTGTCCTGGAACTCGTTTCTGCCTGCTGGTGTGCAGGTCTGGGGCCCCAAACATCCCAAGATGGTGCATGCCTGCTGGTGGGTGAAGCTAGGGTTGGAGCAAGGGGTAGCCCAGTGGTGAGTAGAGCTGGGTCCAGGCATCTCTGGTTGCAAGGCCTATGTGTACCACACCTGCAGTAGGTTTTTCAATGGTGGGACCTGGGCCCAGAGGGTCCTGGAGTTATTGCTGGGTCACTGGTGGCTAGAGCCATGTCCTAGGATCTCTGGCTGTGTGGTTTGTGGGTTCCAGCTTTTTTGTTGGCTCACAGGTGGATGGAGCTGGGGCCCAAGAGGTGCCAGGGTTGGTGCCCACACTCTGGTCTTTGAAGCTTGGTCCAAGGGCAAGTGTCAGTCCACTGATGATTGGACCAGGTCTTAGAGCAACTTTTGGCATAGTGGTAGGCCAGTGGGGTCCAGTCTGGTGACTGGCTATAAGGCTATGGAAATCCAGGGCTAATGCCAGCACACTGGTGGATGGGGCTGGGTCCTGGACCATCTGGTAGGCAGGGCTGGGTCCTAGTGTTAATGAGCTAAAGAGAAGATTCTAATATGATGCTTGGCAGCACCAGTGTCCTCATGATAGGATGAGATCCCCAAAATGGTTGCTGCCAGTGTCTGTATCTACAGGGTGAGCTCCAGTTGTCCACTGCTTCTCTTGGAGTATCTGCAAGATCAGCAGGTGGGTCTGACCCAGGCTCCTTTCCAATTACTGCTTCTATCTTGACCCTTAGAGCATGTGAAATCTTGTGTGCACAGTTTAAAAGCAGAGTCATGGTTTCCTACAATCCTTTCACTCTCCCAAAAGCAAGTCACAGTGGTCTTCATAGTCAAATGTTCTGGGGGCTCCTCTTACTAGTGCAAGACCCTATGCTGGGGAACCTGAGTGGGACTCACACCCCTCAGTCCTAGGGGAAAACCTATGCAATTTTAATTATCCCTCCATTTTTAGGTCCCTCACCCAAGGGTATAGGGTGTTGACTATACTGCAACTCTGCCCCTCCTACCCATCTCATTGTAGTTCCTTCTTTATATCTTTGCTTGTAGAAGATTGTTTCTGCTCAGGTCATTCTCATCGACATTTGCTCTGTAAGTAGTTGTAATATTGGTATGCCTGTGTGAGGAGGTGAACTCTGGGTCTTCCTACTCTACCACCTTGGCCACACGTGTCTCTGCCAGTCTTTTATTTTTAATATTTTATGTGTGTGTGTTTGTGTGTGTGTGTGTGTACTCAATCATGTCCAACTCTGTGACCCCATGGACCATAGCCCACCAGACTCCTCTGTCCATGGCATTTTCCAGGCAAGAATATTCAAATTGGTTGCTGCTTTCTACTCCCGGAGGTCTTCCTGACCCAGGGATCAAACCCGAGTCTCTTGCATTTCCTGCATTGATAGCTTCATTCTTTACCACTATACCACCTGGGGAGCCCTTTGTATTTTACAGCAAATTGCCTTATGGCCATTTAGCTGTGCAGTAAAACTACATGCAGGAAAACTTCTTGCAACACAGATGTTTTTAACAAAAATACTAGACACGTTTCCAGGCCATATCTATATCTATTTATATGTATTATATGTATATCTACATCTATCATCATATAACCCCCTTATTCATAAAATTAGTCAATACAATAAAACCATTGCTCTATATTTGAAATTTTTCATTTTGGGAAATTAAAGCTTGTTACAGATGCATCGTTTAGTTTCATCATTTATGACCCACCTAGGTTCAGACTCAACTTGTTGGCCATATTTAGATGTGCTTCCAACACCAAATCCAGGACGTTCTTGACACTGAGAGACTCATAACCACCGTTCTGAGTGGTTCTCTTATAGATCCCCCTCCTGATTGGCTAAAAGAGAGGGATAAATGCAGCTTTCTCTTTTTCCATAAAACACTGACAAGCACATGAAATGGTTTCTCCTGTTATTTTGTGTTCCTCCAACCTCAATGATTATGTAGCATTTTAGCATTCTCCACAAATATGGTCTATCAGTATCACTAACAGTTCAGTTACTCAGTTGTGTCCGACTCTTTGCGACCCAATGGACTGCAGCATGCCAGGCCTCCCAGTCCATCACCAATACCCAGAGCTTATTCAAACTCATGTCCATCGAGTCAGTGATGTCATCGAACCATCTTATCCTCTGTCATCCCTTTCTCCTCCCAGCTTCAATCTTTCCAGCATCAGGGTTTTTTCCTGATGCAAAAAAGTGAGTTTCTTTCTTGCATAAGGTGACCAAAGTATTGGAGTTTCAGCTTCAGCATCAGTTCTTCCAATGAATATTCAGGACTGATCTCCTTTAGGATGGACTGGCTGGATCTCCTTGCAGTCCAAGGGACTCTCAAGAGTCTTCTCCAACACCACAGTTCAAAAGTATCAATTCTTCAGTGCTCAGCTTTCTTTATAGTCCAACTTTCACATTCACACACAACTACTGGGAAAACCATAGCTTTGACTAGATGGACTTTTCTTGCCAAAGAAATGTCTCTGTTTTTTAATATGCTGTCTATGTTGGTCATAGCTTTTCTTCCAAAGAGTAAGAGTCTTTTAATTTCATGGCTGTAGTCACCATCTGCAGTGACTTTGGAGCTCCCAAAAAATAAAGTTTCTCACTGTTTCCATTGTTTCCCCATCTATTTGCCATGAAGTGATGGGACTGGATGCCATGATCTTAGTTTTCTGAATGTTCAGTTTTAAGCCGGCTTTCTCACTGTCCTCTTTCACTTTCATCAAGAGGCTCTTTAGTTTCTCCTCACTTTCTGCCTTAAGGGTAATGTCATCTCCATATCTGAGGTTATTGATATTTATCCCAGCAATCTTGATTCCAGCTTGTGCTTCATCCAGCCCAACATTTTTCTGGATGTACTCTGCATATAAGTTAAATAATCAAGGTGACAATATGCAGCCTTGACATACTACTTTCCTGATTTGGAACCAGTCTGTTGTTCCATGTCCAGTTCTAACTGTTGTTTCTTGACCTGCATACAGATTTCTCAGCAGGCAGGTCAGGTACCTGGTATTCCCATTTCTTGAAGAATTTTATATAGTTTGTTGTAATCAACAAAATCAAAGAATTTTGTGTAGTAAATAAAGCAGAAGTAGATGTTTTTCTGGAACTCTTGCTTTTTCGATGATCCAGTGGATGTTGGCAATTTGATATCTGGTTCCTCTGCCTTTTCTAAAACCAGCTTGAACATCTGGAAGTTCATGGTTCATGTACTGCTGAAGCCTGGCTTGGAGGATTTTGAGCAGTACTTTGCTACTGTGTGAGATGAGTGCAATTGTGTGGTAGTTTGAGCATTCTTTGGCATTGCCTTTCTTTGGGATTGGAATGAAAACTGACATTTTCCAGTCCTGTGGCCACTGCTGAGTTTTCCAAATTTGCTGACATATAGAGTGCAGCACTTTCACAGCATCATCTTTTAGGATTTGAAATAGCTGAGCTGGAATTCCATCACCTCCACTAGCTTTCTTCATAGTAATGCTTCCCAAGGCCCAGTTGACTTCTCATTCCAGGATGTCTGGCTATAGGTGAGTGATCACACCATCATCGTTATCTGGGTCATGAAGATCTTTGTTGTTTATTTCTTCTGTGTTTTCTTGGCAAAACTCTGTTAGCCTTTGCCCTGCTTCATTTTGTACTCCAGGTCCAAATTTTCCTGTTACCCCATGTATATCTTGACTTCCTACTTTTGCATTCCAGTCCCCTATAATGAAAAGGACATCTTTTTTTGGATGTTAGTTCTAGAAGGTCTTTAGGTTCATAGAACCATTCAACTTAAGTTTCTTCTACATTACTGGTCCAGGCACAGACTTGGATTATTCTAATACTGAATGGTTTGCCATGGAAACAAAGAGAGTTCATTCTGTTGTTTTTGAGCTTTCATCCAAGTACTGCATTTCAGACTATTTTGTTGACTATGAGGGCTACTCCATTTCTTCTAAGGGAGTCTTGCCCACAGTAGTAGATATACTGGTCATCTGAGTTAAATTCACTCATTCCAGTCCATTTTAGTTCCCTGATTCCTAAAATGTCAATGCTCACTCTTGCTATGTCCTGTTTGACCACTTCCAATTTACTTTGATCCATGGACCTAACATTCCAGGTCCTATGCAATATTGCTCTTACAGCATTGGACATTACTTTCATCACCAGCCACATCCACAACTGGGTGTTGTTTTTGCCTTGGCTCCGTCTCTTCATTCTTTCTGGAGTTATTTCTCCACCAATCTCCAGTAGCATATTGGGCACCTACCAACCTGGGTAGTTCATCCTTCAGTGTCCTATGTTTTTGCCTTTTCATACTGTTCATTGGGTTCTCAAGGCAAGAATACTGAAGTGGTTTGCTGTTCCCTTCTCCAGTGGACCATGTTTTGTCAGAACTCTCCACCATGACCTGCCATCTTGGGTGGCCCTACATGGCATGGCTCATAGTTTCATTGAGTTAGACAAGGCTGTGGTCCATGTGATCAGATTGGTTAGTTTTCTGTGGCTGTGGTTTTCAGTCTGTCTGCTCTCTGATGAAGAAGGATAAGAGGCTTATGGAAGTTTCCTGATGGGAAAGACTGACTGAGGGGAAACTGAGTCTTGTTCTGATGGGCAGGGCCATGCTCAGTAAATCTTTAATCTAATTTTCTGTTAATGGGTGGGGCTGTGTTCCCTCCCTACTGTTTGACCTGAGGCCAAACTATCAGATCAGATCACTCGCTCAGTTATGTCTTTGTCACCCCATGAATCACAGCACGCCAGGCCTCCCTGTCCATCACCAACTCCCGGAGTTCACCCAGACTCATGTCAATCGAGTCAGTGATGCCATCCAGCCATCTCATCCTCTGTCATCCCCTTCTCCTCTTGCCCCCAATCCCTCTCAGCATCAGAGTCTTTTCCAATGAGTCAACTCTTCACATGAAGTGGCCAAAGTACTGGAGTTTCAGCTTCAGCATCATTCCTTCCAAAGAAATTCCAGGGCTGATCTCCTTTAGAATGGACTGGTTGAATCTCCTTGCAGTCCAAGGGACTCTCAAGAGTCTTCTCCAACACCACAGTTCAAAAGCGTCAATTCTTCGGTGCTCAGCCTTCTTCACAGTCCAACTCTCACATCCATACATGACCACAGGAAAAACCATAGCCTTGACTAGACGAACCTTTGTTGGCAAAGTAATGTCTCTGCTTTTGAATATGCTATCTAGGTTGGTCATAACTTTCCTTCCAAGGAGTAAGCGTCTTTTAATTTCATGTCTGCAGTCACCATCTACAGTGATTTTGGAGCCCCCAAAAATAAAGTCTGCCACTGTTTCCACTGTTTCCCCATCTATTTCCCATGAAGTGATGGGACCAGATGCCATGATCTTTGTTTTCTGAATGTTGAGCTTTAAGCCAACTTTTTCACTCTCCACTTTCACTTTCATCAACAGGCTTTTTAGTTCCTCTTCACTTTCTGCCATAAGGGTGGTGTCATCTGCATATCTGAGGTTATTGATATTTCTCCCGGCAATCTTGATTCCAGCTTGTGTTTCTTCCAGTCCAGCGTTTCTCATGATGTACTCTGCATATAAGTTAAATAAACAGGGTGACAATATACAGCCTTGACGTACTCCTTTTCCTATTTGGAACCAATCTGTTGTTCCATGTCCAGTTCTAACTGTTGCTTCCTGACCTGCATATAAATTTCTCAAGAGGCAGATCAGGTGGTCTGGTATTCCCATCTCTTTCAGAATTTTCCAAGGTTATTGTGATCCACACAGTCAAAGGCTTTGGCATAGTCAATAAAGCAGACCTGTTTGACCTGAGGCCAAACTATGGTGGAGGTAATGAAGATAATGGTGACCTTCTTCAAAATGTCCCATGCGGGCACTGCAGCAGTCAGTGACCCCTACCCTGCAGCAGGCCACTGCCGACCGACACCTCCACCAGAGACTCCTGGATACTCACAGGCAAGTCTGGGTCAGTCTCCTGTGGGGTCACTGCTCCTTTCTCCTGGTCCTGGTGCACACAAGGTTTGTTTGTGCCTTCCAAGAGTCTATTTCCTCAGTTCTTTGTAAGTTCTGGCAGCTCTATGATGGTGTTATTGGTGACTTCCTCCAAGAGGGCTTATGCCATACCCAGGTCTGCTGAACCCAGAGTCCCTGCCCCTGCAGCAGGCCAGTGCTGACCCATACCTCTGCAGGAGACACTCAAACACAGTTCTGGTTCAGTATCTGTGGGGTCTCTGGGTCCTGGTGTGCACAAGATTTGTTTGATCCCTCCAAGTGTCTCTGGTTGGTATGGGGTTTGATTCTAAATGTGACTTCACCCCTCCTACCATCTTGCTTGGGCTTCTCCTTTGCCCTTGGACATGGGGTATCTTTTTGTGGTGGAATCCAACATTCTCTTGTAGACGGTTGTTCAGCAACAAGTTGTAATTTTGGAGTTCTCGCAGAAGTTGAGCGCATGTCATTCTACTCTGCCATCTTGTGATCAACACATGGTCTAACACCTTGCTTTGGGAGGCAGAGATTCTTTTTGCCTCTCTTAATATTGGTCTCAGTTTTGGGGCTTTCTGATAAAAATCTGAGAATAAAGGAGAATAATTCTCCATTCATATCCTCATCTTATTCCTAAGAATAAGAAGCTGTATTGGGTGGTTTGAAATGGATAAATAGTGATATTTTGAAATTAGTACAATGCATAGTGGCAAGGGCTTCCCTGGTGGCTCAGAGGGTAAAGCGTCTGCCCAAAATGCATGAGACCTGGGCTCAATGCCTGGGTCAGGAAGATCCCCTGGAAAAGGACATGGCAACCCCACTGCAGTATTCCTGCCTGGAGAATCCCATGGATGGAGGAGCCTGGTGGGCTAAATATATATATAGTCCATGGAGTCACAGAGAGTTGGACACGACTGAGTGACTTCACTTTTAGTGGTTAAGGGTACCAATTTCAGAGTTAGGTTTAAATCCAGGCTCCTCCACTTATTAGGCATGTGACATCTAGCAATTTTCTTATAACCTCTGTGCCTTGGGGGATAATACCTATTTCAGAGGGTTATTATAAAGACTAACTGGATTAATATTTGCAAAGCAATTAAAATAGTGTCTGGTATAGAATAAATGTTCAATGGAGAACAAATTCTAAATATTAATTACATAAGTAAACATAAGTATGATACTTTTGCCTTTGACATTTTGCCTTTTGTCTTTGACACCTCAAAATTAATTACTTATTAGGGTTTGGGCCTGAAAGCCTGAACTTTTGTCTCCTTATCCAATTTTCACATCCAACAGTTTTATGACACTTAGCCAATAATATAGGTAAGGCCCTACCTATAACATGAAATCCAATGCTTTCCATCTCTTCAACTTATACCCTGGCATGTTATGCCATATTTTTTAAATGTATTATTTCTGTTTCTTTTGCTTTAAACCAGGACAACAGTCAGCATTATACTCCTAAATGGGTGAACTGCTTTCAAAATAATGTTCTTGGGAATATATCAAATTTTCATCTAAGGTTATTTATTGAGACAGGCAGGAAATTGAATGCCCAAGAGACATAAAGTGAGGAAAAGATGAAACAACTTAATATATATTATACTTTCTCTCTTTAGAGTTTTAAAATCTGTATGCATGAATAGGGTACAGTTGGACTCTAAAATCTAGTCTGAGTGCATTTAAACTGTTGATATACAATAAATATTTACAATATCAATAAATTCAATTTAACCTAAAGCTCTTCTAAAGTGTCCATTTCTCTCTAGAGTCAGTTTCTGAGCATGTCTTTTCTATATATTTATCATTAGATATAATTTCATTCTAAAGTTAAAATTAACTAGCTAATGTTGAAAGGCAAATGCACAACATTGTCTTCAATGTATAAATAAAGCTATAACATTCTCTTTCTGAGATGATGTGACACCTGACCATTAGTTATATTATGTGGAGAATGTGCAAAAGGTAAAAAAAAAAAATTAAAAAAAATAAAACAAAAAATCCATAAAGTCAGTGAATGAGAGTTAGGAAAACTCAAGAAATAACAGAATAACGGTAATCTTCATAGTCTCTAAATGTATAGTTTGTGAAGGCAAAATCATTACAACACTGTATCATTAGGGTAGACCACAAAGGCCAGCTTGAACCAAAGATCTTTCTGATGAGACATAATAACTTCTCTAAGAACATGTGCAGGTTGAATTTAGAACTACTACACTAAATTCTCTAGCTGCTGCAAATTCACAGCTGGAGTCAACCTGTCTAATTATATTGCTTGTCAGATAAATCTCCTTCCTGCAGCTATTCCACAACTGCATGGCAGTATGAATATACTTGCCTCAAATGTTCTGAAAACAGAAGAGTATCTTATTTCTATCCTCCCTACTCCATAGTCTACAATAAATAGGAAACACAGTAATTTTATAATTAGATTACTCTGTTTTATCTCAAATCCTGTATGTCAGAACACACACCTTTCTTAATTTAAAAACATAAGAAAATTGTCAAGATCTGATTGGTGGCAAAAGCGCACCTTCTAACATGTGCTGGATACTGGTAATTTCACTCATCATGTGTAGCTGACACACAAAAAAATGTAATTACCCATTTCTGTTAATCTTGGCAATTTATTTAGATTTTTTCCTGAACCAATTTTTCCTGAACCAATTTCCTCGTGTTCATGAGAATTACTGTTTGATTTTATTGTTTTCTTAGGTCTTTGTGGGGGCACTAGAGATTCTCAGATTTTTGTTTGGTGTTCTGCTTAACCCTGCTTTTCTGTCTTTGAGAAATTATAGAACACAGTAAGTCCAGGACTTAGAAAGGTTAAAGTTTTATACTATACAATGAGGGATACAGAAGTCAAAAGAATAGCCCTTGAGCTAAGCAAATTCAGTTGTAAAGACTTTTATATATAAAGCATAACCGCAGGGAAGACACAAGGACATAAAGATCATGGATCATTTCACTCATGTATCCATATCACTTAGTCCTGGGCTCAGCATATAACTTAACACATACTTGTTGAATGGGTTAATTACTATCAGCATATAAAGAAGAGGTACATTTGACATACATGATGTAATATCAGATATAACATTGACTAATTACCCACATGGTACTTAATTTTGTCTTGTGAAATTTTCATGCAAGCTGTGTCAGCTTATCTAAAAGTGAAAGCAGAATGATATAAAATAGCATTCTTCAATGTTTTGAAAGGCTTTTAATAAATGTAAAATTTCATCTTTCTGCTTGAAAATTCTGAAATTCATTCCCCTATGTTTACATAGACAATCTTTGCTATTTTTGGCATATTTCCAGTAGCCAAGGAAGTTGTTAAGCTTTGTTTTCTATAGCATTTATGAAAACAATATTTCTATTCTGTCTCCAAAGATAAAATTGTATCAGAGTTTTGAATATGTATTTTGAAATGTTACCACAGGTGTTCATATTCTGTATACCTCCTCACCACACACCTTGAGAACGCTAGTAACTGGATCTGTAATCAAGAAATGTATCCAGGTTAAATGCCACTAAACCCAAACTGAAAAACATTTCCTTTGAAAAATATGAAAAGTTCAGTTGGAGGCAGTTAACTCTGATCTAATAGAAAAGGCTCTGGACTAGAGTAAGACAGTCCTGAGTTTAAATCTCAGCTCTACAACTTACCAGTTGTTTGATTTTGATGACTAGTTGCTTGATCTATGACTAATTGTTTGATTAAGCTGCTTAATCTTTTAAAGTCCATTTATCTATAAAATATAGATAATCATATAATTTTCTGTATAAATTACCAGATATTTAGAGGGCACTCAGTAATTAACATTTGAAATTGAATAAAAGAACTGTTCCTCATTAGCGCTTACCCTAGTTCAGCTCTGTAACAAACTATGTAATTCTGATCATGTAAGTTCACTTCTCAAGGTTTAAATTTATAATAAAACTAACATTTTTTTCCATATTTCCTCACAGGGTTATTGCAAGAACTACATGAAATAATTACTCATGATGTATTAGCTTTTCTCTCCTGTATTTCCTGTTTAAATGGAAGTAGCATATCATCTTATCTCTCTTGATTTATAATTACTGTGTTACAGGCTGACTTTCTTTGGAAGCAGATTGTAAAACAGTGTTATATGTTATAAAACATAAGGGAAGATTTAGGAAATGCTTTTAAGATCAACTACCTGCAGAAAAGATGAGAAGTAGGAGTGGGCAGTGGGAGAGGTTGAGCAGCCTAGATGGAAGTCTCAGCTGACTCTAAAGAGCTCTGTGGAGACGAGATGACAAAACAGAAGCAGACTCACAGACTTTGAGAATGAACCTGTGGTTCCTGAGTGGAAGGATGGAGGGAAAGGATAGTTAGGGAGTTTGGGATCAACGTGGACACACTGCTAATATTTAAATTGGATCACCAAGGACCTACTGTATAGCACATGGAACTCTGCTCAGTGTTATGTAACAGCCTGGATGGGAGAGGGGTTTGCAGGAGAATGGATACATGTACATGGATGGCTGAGTCCCTTTGCTGTTCATCTGAAACTATCACAACGCTGTTTGTCAATCAATTCTACCACAATACAAAACAAAAAAAAATAATCATAACAAAGAAAAATAATAAAAAGTTTATAGATTTTTAACTTTTTTATTAAAAAAAAAAAAAAAAACAAGATAGGATGACCTTCCAGAGCCAATCAAAGGTAGGATGAGAGGGTCAGGACTTTATGCCTCTGTACCAGTCAGTCATTAGATGTTAACTGCTCAGGAAGAAGATGTGACCTCAAGGAGGGCAACTCATTTCAGCTGAGACAATCCTAAAAGGTGGGTGATAACTGGTAGCTGTCTGCTGGAGGCATTCCCAGCAGCTGGGGTAATAACATCTACATTCCCAAAAGGGGGACCTAGGTGGTGAATCATGGTGTCTACCACAGTCTATTCCCTGAACTCAGATTTTTTTCTTGTCAAGCTCATAGCTGATAGTTAAATGGAGCTTTTATTGCGTCCCCTAGCAGAGACATTCTCCATGGGATTTTCCAGGCAAGAGTACTGGAGTGGGGTGCCATCGCCTTCCCCACTTCTTTAGGGAACAGGACCTCTAAACCCCCAGATCCCTGGGTTTCATGGATGGGAGGCGTAAATTCCCCAAACTGTCCCCTAAGTCTGATGGTAACTGTGGCCAATTGTCCTTTCTCACCTTGGTTCCATGACCCAAGTATTCTTCCAGTTGTAACACGTATCATTTAAAGGTATTTCTGCCACAATACCTTTGCTGTAAAATTGATCAGTTGGTCCGATGCAGTTGTTATGTGGTATTTCATAGTGGATCAAACTTTCTGTAAGCCCTTGCATAACAATGATGGCTGAGGCCCTGCAGGCAGGAGAGGCAAATTTATACCTAAGATATGTATTTATTCCTGTCCCCTTTCTCCTTTACTAGGTCTGTCACATTCTTAACCAGCTTAAGTTGAAACATAACCCAAGTCATAAGTTTAGTGGCCAGGATGAAATGTGGGAGAAGATGAAAGGAACACACATTGTCTTGTAAAGAAGAGGCTTCTGCACTGTCTCCAAACAAGAAGGGAATACCAGGTCTTCATGGGAAGGAGTGGTCCTCTTCTACATGCTCATAGGATTCAGGGCAATCTGTAGATTCAAGACTTTCAGGAGCATCAATCCAGATCTTCCCATCCCATGTGTCAAAGTCCCATTCTTTCCCAGTCACAGTCCTTAACTTTTAAAGCAGACCTGCCTTGGTTGAAACTTTAACTTCTATGAAACTCTGCTATTCTTACAATTAAGTCCTAAGCCTCATTCTGAGCTTTCTCTACCCTTCTGCTTAAGGAGAACAGAGTGCCTTTAATCACAGTCAAGGAGGCCTTCTGGCATTCACACTTAGCCTATAATCTTCAATTAATCATGTTAAATGTTTTCTTATATTTTCCCCAAAAATATCAATTGAGCTTAACTAGATAACCAAATTTCAATACTCTTCAGTTGGTATCTCCTCCCATTATTCTAAAAAACCTGATATATCCCATTAAATCATTTTCTAATAACATACCATCCCAATTTACCACATGTAAAAGTTTTTAACAATTATATCATTAGCCTGTGCCAGGAGTCACCTGAGCTCCATCTATGATCACTGATAGAGGTGTCATTGCCAGCCAGACAGCACTGATACAGTACTAAAATCCCATCCCAAAATTTGCTTTCTAAGACTACTCCTGGCCTTAGCTATACTAGGTTAGCTCTCCAGGAACCAGATGCTTGAAAAACTAGAACTTAGCAGGCTTATTAAGGAATGATACTGGGGACAAGAACTGTGGAAGTGAAGGTAAAAAATAAGAATTTTCCAAAAGCAAAAGGTTGAACTGTGAAACAGCCTCAGTGGAAGCCCCAACCAACCCAACTGGATGTTGTGAAGATGAAATGGTCCTCTGTAGCTGTTTTGAGCTGGGACAGGATGATTAAGTCATGATATCCATCAGTCATTGGAGACAGGCCACCTAAGGAAGGGAAGATGATCTTGAGAAAGGTAACCAAAGAATTTCCCAAAGATGGCTGAAAGCTGAGGGCTGTCATTACCAAAGGGAGGTTCAGGGGAGTACGTCACAGCATTTTCTAAACATCCTCATTCCTATCTTTGGATATTTTAAAGAAAATTATTAATGTCAACTTTGCTTTATTACCTACTGTGGTAAAAATCTCTGTTTCTAGCTAAGTATTTCTGCTTTATTGACTATGCCAAAGCCTTTGACTGTGTGGATCACAATAAACTGTGGAAAAATCTGAAAGAGATGGGAATACCAGACCACCTGACCTGCTTCTTGAGAAACCTATATGCAGGTCAGGAAGCAACAGTTAGAACTGGACATGGAACAACAGACTGGTTCCAAATAGGAAAAGGATTATGTCAAGGCTGTATATTGTCACCCTGCTTATTTAACTTATATGCAGAGGACATCATGAGAAATGCTGGGTTGGAAGAAGCACAAACTGGAATCAAGATTGCCGGGAGAAATATCAATAACCTCAGATATGCATATGACACCACCCTTATGGCAGAAAGTGAAGAGGAACTAAAAAGCCTCTTGAGGAAAGTGAAAGTGGAGAGTGAAAAAGTTGGCTTAAAGCTCAACATTCAGAAAACAAAGATCATGGCATGTGGTCCCATCACTTCATGGGAAATAGATGGGGAAACAATGGAAACAGTGTCAGACTTTATTTTGGGGGGCTCCAAAATCACTGCAGATGGTGACTGCAGCCATGAAATTAAAAGACGCTTTCTCCTTGGAAGGAAAGTTATGACCAACCTAGATAGCATATTCAAAAGCAGAGACATTACTTTGCCAACAAAGGTCCATATAGTCAAGGCTATGCTTTTTCCAGTGGTCATGTATGGGTGTGAGAGTTGGACTGTGAAGAAAGCTGAGCACCGAAGAATGGATGCTTTTGAACTGTGGTATTAGAGAAGACTCTTGAGAGTCCCTTGGACTGCAAGGAGATCCAAACAGTCCATTCTGAAGGAGATCAGCCCTGGGATTTCTTTGGAAGGAATGATGCTAAAGCTGAAACTCCAGTACTTTGGCCACCTCACACGAAGAGTTGACTCATTAGAAAAGACTCTGATGCTGGGAGGGATTGGGGGCAGGAGGAGAAGGGGACGACAGAGGATGAGATGGCTGCATGGCATCACTGACTTGATGGACGTGAGTCTGAGTGAACTCTGGGAGTCGGTGATGGACAGGGAGGCCTGGCGTGCTGCGATTCATGGGGTCGCAAAGAGTCAGACACGACTGAGCGACTGAACTGAACTGATTTTCACTATAGATAATAGGATGCAGTAGGCAAGGGGTAAAGAGCCTCTTGATGAACGTGAAAGAGGAGAGTGAAAAAGTTGGCTTAAAGCTCAACATTCAGAAAACTAAGATCATGGCATCCAGTCCCATGACTTCATGGCAAATAGATGAGAAAACAGTGGAAACAGTGGCTGACTTTATTTTTTGGGGCTCCAAAATCACTGCAGATGGTGATTGCAGCCATGAAATTAAAACACGCTTACTCCTTGGAATGAAAGTTATGACCAACCTAGATAGCATATTAAAAAGCAGAGACATTTCTTTGTCAACAAAGGTCCATCTAGTCAAGGTTATGGTTTTTCCAGTAGTCATGTATGGATGTGAGAGTTAGACTGTGAAGAAAGCTGAGTGCAGCAGATTGATGGTTTTGAACTGTGGTGCTGGAGAAGACTCTTGAGAGTCCCTTGGACTGCAAGGAGATCCAACCAGTCCATCCTAAAGGAAATCAGTCCTGGGTGTTCTTTGGAAAGACTGATGTTGAAGCTGAAACTCCAATACTTTGGTCACCTGATGCAAAGAACTGACTCATTGAAAAGACCCTGATGTTGGAAAAGATTGAAGGCAGGAGGAGAAGGGGACAACAGAGGATGAGATGGTTGAATGGCATCACCGACTCATGGGACATGAGTTTGGTACAGTCTGGGAGTTGACGATGGACAGAGAGGCCTGACATGCTGTGGTTCATGGGGTCTCAAATAGACATGACTGAACAACTGAACTGAAGTGAACTGAACTCAAGGCAGCGGGTGGAACACAGGGAGAGCAGAGCACACATGGAATCCGGGGGCTAGCTCATAAATGCAACACCGGTGATGGGCTTCCATATTGAGAAGATTCTTACACTGCTTTCAACTTTAAAAAAAGAAGTAGCATAACAGATTTAACATGCCTCCTATGGGCACACGCTTTAAGAAAGTAGCTTATTTCGATTATTACTAAAGTCAAAAGGCTAGCAAGAACATCTGCTTCTGGCAAAATACCAAATAAGATATTCTAAATACAGTTGTATACTAGATAAATGAAAACAAATACATAGTATTTAAATGTATTTTTGAGCCTGAACTAAATGAAATCACCATGGCCAAAGCAAACTATAAAAGAAAGAG